>NC_080576.1:81276155-81581340 GCF_029962835.1 Magnolia sinica | reverse complement strand
TGATTTTCACCATTGAAATGTTTCTAAGCCCCCAATGATGTTTATTTTTCATCCAAACTGTTCATAAGATCACAGAGACATGGATGAATGGAAAAAACAAATATCATCTTGATATAAAACTTCTGTGGGCCCCAACAACTTTTTAAAGGTAGAATTCAATTCACACTGTTTCAGGTGGTGTGGTCCACTTGATCTTTGGATATGATTAATTTTTGTTGTAAAACTCTAAAATTAGATGATAAAAGAGATGGATGGAGTTGATACAATGCATGAATGATGACGGTGGGCTCCACAGACTTTACTCAGTACGCCTACCCTGCTGAATTACTAAGTACGCAAACCGCTTCCATTTAACGTCCGTTATACTTCTTATTAAATGTATTTTTTTAATATATTTAAAAAATCTGATGACATGGCACCTATACTGACGTTGACCAATGAAAACGCTGGAGGCAGGCAGTTCCTGCTTCCGGGAGGCAGAGGATCCGCACTCTTTTAGGGAGTTTGAGTTGGAGTTTGATTTGGAAACTTCTTGCTAAGTTTGAGGTTGCTATTTAAAGGGTTGTAATTCCCTTTTTATCATCAATCATTCTTTTTTCAAATTTATTAGAATTTATTTCTATTTTTTATTTTTCTCCATGGATTCAAGGAATTTGTGTGAGGAGTCTAGAGAAGCTCCCTGGATTCGGAGTAATTATCTCCTTGAGGAAGACGGTGATCAGACTCACTACGTCCATCCCTGCGTCAAAATGACTTCAGATCAATGACTAATTGCACCTTCCTCCAGCTCTTGTGGGCTGCACCAGATGGAGAAGATCTTCATGTGCAAACGAAACAGTATAATTTCATGTTTTCTATAGCTAGTTTTATTCATATGAACTCAAAAGAAACTAGCCAGGGGCAATTATTGCATTTAATAAACTAGCCAAACAGTGCTAGAGATTATTTCAGTGGGAAACAAGAGCCTAAGCAAATGGCCTTTGGTTATAGCAGTCGAGGTTGTCCCCATAACTCACGCCCAGGATATCGCAGTACCTCCTGTAGAATCCGATACGGTTAGCTACTCTGTCATTCTGTCCTTTGCCACACTCAATACCGCCATTGATGATGTTGGTGATGACACCAAAGCCAGGAAGCCGACCGGCAGCCCTATCGGCAGCGGATGGTGACCATCCACCGGTGATGACACTGTGGGATGATGGTTTGGGTGGTTGTGGGGTCATCCAAAACCATAGAGCGGTCTTGAATGAGATAACTGGATCAGTAGCAACGAGATCAGGGTTGTTGAGGAGGTCGACCCCTATGGCTCTCCCTGCTGGCCCGTAGTTGTAGTTGCTGCCACCATCAAGTCAAAGCCAATGTTCAAAGACGAATTCTACATTCCTTGCTCCTAAGATATCCCTAATGAGCTTACTGATCGCCTAAAGGCAACTGTACCACAACTTGTGGTACGGTGTACACCACCTGTTTACAGCCCCACCATGAAGATCACCCTTCTCAAAACTCAGGTCGGTCTGCTCATCAGGTGGCCCACACTATTAGAATCAACAGACCAGCGCGGGTGTGACTGGATCTACAGGCGCGCCGGCCTGATTTTTGTGGCAGGTGATCTTCATACCAGTGATTACCACTTTCATAGCACATATGTCCTACACAAGTGGCATGCTAGCTGAAAGATGACACTGTATCACAAATTGTGGTACCTTGCCTTTAGGTGATGAGTTCTTATAGTAGTATTTTTGTTCTTATGCAATATACATCCATAGGTACAAATTTCTAACGGTGAAGCTCAACAGTCAATCTAGTTGGCCACACCATCGATGGTCCCTCAAAATATCCTCTATTTAACAATGAAAACAGTTCTCAAAATCGGAAGAATGGCAAAAGATTAGATGAAGAAGCCATGGACCCCCTTTGAGAAACTGTTAACCTGAGGATGCTGTGCATAATTGTCCTACAGACATAAAAATGGGTGATACACTTACTGTGAGAGTTGGATGGGTCCTCGGCCGTAGTATTTTTTACCCGGAGCGCATGGCCATTGCGCGTTTGGAGTACAATAGTCTCCTGGATTGCCTTGTTCCTGAATAAAACAATATCCCCAAGCATATGGGCCGTCCGGTGCGCTTGCCCATCCGCCTGTGCAAATCAAACAAAAAAAATAATACTAATAATAATAAATCATTGATTACGATTTGGCAATGACTGCAATGGATTCTTAAAATTTTGTCAGCAGTTTAATTAACAATATCGACTAACAAGTCAACAGGGTTTTCGTATATAACTTCTATTAAGTGAAAAAGAATAATCAACATCCGCTTTTATTAAGTGAAAAAATGTTCATTTATTAGGTAGTCAAGATGGTATAATTAAAGAAAAATTGGGTTGATGGTCAACGTACGAATGAGTCCACAGGATGAATGGTAATATATGAATTATATAAATGGAAGCGTATTAGGTAGGGCATCACGTTGCCCCGATTGGCTCACCTTGATATATTTATTGTATATCCATGCTGTCCATCCATTTTCCAGCTCATTTCATGGAATGTACCAAAACAATGAAGCAGATCCAATTATCTCAGGTGGAACACCTCTTTCCTCCGGTGTGGTCCACTTGAGATTTGACTCTGTTTCATTTTTGTGCTCATGATTTTTATTTTTATTTTAAAAAAAAATAAATAATAATAATAATAATAAAACATGGATGGACAGCTTGAATATATAATACATACATCAAGGTGGGCACCACGGTCCGGGCCACACCTAATCCACTCCCCATACAAAATGCCACGTGTGCTGTACAATCTGGAACATCAAAATGTCTGCGATCGAGAGTCAGGTAATCTGTTCTGAAGTTGTGTTATTAACCGGTTAACAGTCATGATTTATAACTTTTTTACTAATTTACTTTATTTTTAATATTTTATCTGAGCCTAAAGTTTTAAATTATTTTTTTTTTTTTTGAAGGGATCAAACCAACCATGTTCGGTGGACGGTTTGGCTCTTAAAACATTGAAAAAGATGAAGTAGAAGCTACAATACATCTTTAAGTAATTACCCACCAGTAGTTTCATGTGAGGTTTGAGCCAAGAACGCTGCAAGCTCCCTCTTACGGGTGTTCGTGTCGCCTACAGTAGCAAATCCATTGAAGGAATTCGCAGCAGTTATGAAAGCATTGTAAGTGTAGAAGCTGCCGCGGCATGCTGAATCTGAACGGTGCTTCAGAATCTGGTCAAAGAGAGATTGACTGATGAGGGAGCCAACGCCGCTCCCGCCACCAGTTGGAGTGGATGGAGGAGTGGAACCCGTGCATTGGCTCTGGCAGCCAGTGGCGCAGTACTCAGGCGTGGTACCACAGAAGCCAAATTGGCTGCAACAAAGGCCGCCTGAGCATAGAGCTCCACCAAAGTCTCTGCCACAACGTTGTTGTGCAAAGACACACAACAAAGAGGATATGAAGAGAAAAGCCAATGCACATGCCCTCATCTTTCCTTTGTAGAGATAGTACATGTATAATACAAGAAGATAAGGGCCTATAAATAGGCAGAGAGAGAGAGAGAAAGAGATATTTCAAACTTTGACCGGGGAGATAGAAGACGCGGATTGCCTGCGACAGCCTGTCGCAGCAACTTTTCGCGAGATGTCTGCGAGAAATCCACGGAAACGGATTGGCTACTCCCCCTGCCACTAGCCCGGTGGCTGATGGTCGGTGCTCTGTGGGCCCCACCATGATGTATGTGTTTCATCCATGCCGTTCATAAATGTTTACAGATCATTTTATGATTTGATCCCAAAAACGAGAGGGATAAAAGTATTAGGTGGACCACACCATAGGAAAACAATAGTGATTGATATCCACCATTAAAATCTTGATAAGGCCCACTGTACTATTTATTTGACATTCAATCTGTTTATTAGGTCATACAGACCTAGATGAATGGAAAAAAACAAATATCAGCTTGATCCAAAACTTTTATGGCCATAAAAGTTTTTAATGGTTGACATTCATTAAAAAATGTTGCCTGTAATGTGGTCCAGTTTAGATTTTGATATAGCTAATTTTTTGTCTAATACCCTAAAATGATCTATAAAAATAGGTGGACGGCATGGATGAAACACATACATCATGGTGGGGCCCACAGAGCACCGACCACCAGCAATTGGCGGGTGGTAGCCAATTCGTTTTCGAAATCCACCACACGTTTATCCGTGTTTTTTATTTTTTATTTTTTTTCAGATCATGCTACGATATGGCCCAAAAATAGTCAAAACCCATACTCAAGTTGGCCACACGAAAGGAAAAGGTGAGGTTTGAACGTGCACCGTTGAAGCCTTCTTGGGGCCGCAGAAGTTTTGGATCCGGCTAATACTTTTTGTATTTACAGTTCAAGTTCATCTTAGTAGGAATGATCCCATGAATGGTACGAATGGCATATAAACATCATAATAGAAGGGTACTTACTCTTGCTCCAGTGGTAGACTCTCAGTAGTTTCAACACCTGATCAGGGATCGAGTACCCATAGGTGGTGAAATCCCACTAAGGGGTGAGTGTGTGGTGGTGTGTGTGCGTGTGTTTAAAAAATAGATAAAAATAAAAAATAAATAAATAATCAGAATAAACCTGTGGGAGGTTTCAGATGTAAGAATTTCCCAACCACTCTTTCCTGTTGCGCAGCCCACTTGAGTTTTGGACCTGATAAAACGGATGAACTTAGTGGATTATCACAAACATCATGGGCTCAGCTAGGTTCCTGTCGCAGAAAGTTCCTGCGGCATGCCGTGGCAGGCAATCCGTGTGAGTGGATTAGGTGAGACCCCCGATCTACCTGGGTGGGACCCCTGACTGTGGGGCCCACTGTCATGTATGTGACTATCCATGCTGTCCATCCACATTGAAAGCTCATTTTAGGGCAAGATCCAAAAAATTAAGCAATTCCAAATTAAAACTGGGCCTTAGTAAAGGAAACAGTGGTGATCGACCTTTAAAAGTTTATTGTGGGCTACAAAAGCTTTGGATCAAGATGATATAAACATCATAATAGAAGGGTACTTTTGCTCAGTGGTAGACTCTCAAGAGTTTCAACCCCTGGTCAGGGATTGAGAACCCATAGGTGGTGAAATCCCACTAAGGCGTGAGTGTGTGGTGTTGTGTGTGCGTGTGTTTAAAAAATAAATAAATAAATAAATAAATAATCAGAATAGCCCTGAGGGAGGTTTCAGATGTAAGAATTTCCCAACCACTCTTTCCTGTTGTGCAGCCCGCTTGAGTTCTGGACCTGATGAAACGGATGAACTTGGTGGATTATCACAAACATCATGGGCTCAGCTAGGTTCCTGTCACAGAAAGTTCCTGCGGCGGCATGCCGTGGAGGCAATCCGCATGAGTGGATTAGGTGAGACCCCGGATCTACCTGGGTGGGACACCTGACTGTGGGGCCCACTGTCATGTATGTGACTATTCATGCTGTCCATCCACATTGAAAGCTCATTTTAGGGCAAGATCCAAAAAATTAAGCAATTCCAAATTAAAACTGGGCCTTAGTAAGGGAAACAGTGGTGATCGACCTTTAAAAGTTTATTGTGGGCTACAAAAGCTTTGGATCAAGATGATATTTGTGTGGTCTCTTTGTCTAGGTGTTTGTGATTTTATCAATATGTTGGATGGCAAATAAACATTCCAATGAAATTTATGAAGTTTTTGTGGTGTGATTTACCTAAAATTTGAGTCAACTTTATTTTTGGAATAATTTCCTAAAACCAGCTTTTAAAATGTTTGGACAATGTAGATTTAAGACATACATCACTATAGGCCCCACAGTCAAGGGCGAATCCTACGTCTCACCTATTCCACTCCTGACACCATTCAACTATTTTGAAATATCATTTTAGGGCATTATACATTTATGGATAAAATTGAGCTAACCCAATGTATAAAGCTGGTGGCAACAAGAGCATCCGAGCAAACTCTCTAAAATACCTAGGCGTTAAGGAAGATGAGCCAAGCAGTAAAATTCAATGACCAAGCTGAAATACCTAAAACAATTTGAAAATAAAATTTGTCAGCAAACCTACATAATTCGGTTACAAGTACCAATTTCGTTAGCGAACTTGCCGACCTCGACGTTAGATGCTAACCTCCTTAGGTCGGTTGCCAACCTTGACCTTGTACGACAACCTCGACTATCCACCCCAAGCTCGACCTCCAATCCAACTTTAAGATCGAATGCTGACCTCGACCTAGGAATGGAAATATCCATAAAGAATCCTGTATCATGTATGGGTGGGGTTCCCCCGCAAAATCTCAGCCGAAGATCACACCTACTGAGGCATAATCGGAGAAATATCTGAGAACAGATTCTGATTTCAATACGGGCATCTCCAGCGTATCTTACAAATATACACAAATAGGAGAATTGATGAAGAACACTTATAAATACACCCTCCTCTTCAAGAAAAATGTACACATAACTATCCCAATTCTATTATGCCTACTATGAGTCCATACGCCTGACTTAGGCATGGGAGAGTCCTGGCCACAATCGGCGCCCCTATTGTCTCCTTGTCCTCCATTAATTTGCAGGTACCTAGCAGCTCGTAGGAGGTCGAGTAGGGTTAACAAGAGTTGAGCAACAATAGTTTGACACCGTCTTTGGGAACTACAGTAAAGCCATCTAGAAGTTTCTTTCACATCAAAGCTAGTTATCCGCTTTTTCCCTTTATCCTGCAATGGCTAAAGGAAAAAAAAAAAAGAAGGGCATTGACTGCCATTACTAAGCTAATCCCAATGCCGGAAGAACAACTTGAGAGCTCTCAGGCACCACAACCAGATCAAAAACCCAACTCCCCTCCCTCGGTAGTCGCACAAATATCCTGGAATAAGAGGGTTGGATCGTCTCTTTAGAGAATTAAGTCGAAGCTCTAGCTAATAATGTGGATCAGATAATGTGGATATTGGAAAGACATCATCCATTCCCCAAGCCATGAGTGGAAGTGGGGGCAGCAACCGAGCACTCCTGACCTCTGCAAGTACCTCACGATTCGTACATGGTAAAGGGCCAACTAGCGTAAAGCAATGGGGTTTCCACGCAGACAATAGGAACAACTTAACTCACTAAGTCCGATCTGAGCCACGCTCTAGAGAAGAGAAGGCGTCGTAAGGCTCATGAGGTCACTGTAGAGTGAAAAGTTTTGTGGGAGGCAGAGCTGAAGGAAAATCCGAGATTAGTTCGAAGACATTCAGCAAGCATGCTAGGTGAAAGCCCCAGCCTCCGTCGACGCCATGCTCGAGGAAGCTGAGACCCGTTCATAGAAGACATCATGAGATCCCAGCTACCATTTAGGTTCCGGATGCCCCATATCACCCCCTACTCAGGTTCGAGAGACCCCACTGAACACCCAGAGTCTTTCAAAGCTTGGATGGAACTTTATGGTGCTTTTGCGCCCTTGATGTGCAGAGCATTCTCACTGGCCTTGTCGGTGGTTGCACAGAAATGGTATAGTCACTTGAAGCCAAAGTCCATCAACTTCTTCATTTAACTCAACAAGGCCTTCTTCACACAGTTCATCAACTAGAAATACATGAGAATGCCATCAACTCACCTTCTCACAATTACTCAGTGGGAGGACGAGCTGCTAAAATATTACATTGTTCGCTTCAGGTTGACGGTTATTCAACCATATAGCTATCACCGCCATGGTAATGGCCTTAAGCAGGAAAAGTTCCTCTTCTTGATTGGTTAAAACCTCATGACTACTCTTGCCGACCCACTTAACCGAACTCAAAAATATTCAAATGCAGAGGACCTCTTCAATTCTTAGAGAGCTACTCGAGGTGGAAATAACTCGATTAAGGACAGGAAGCGAAAAGAAGAAGGGGAGCCGTCCACCACTAATATCAAGAGGAAAAAGAAGGAGGACCAGAACAGGGGCCAACATAAAAACCGACGACTAGAGAGCCAATTCTACTCATACACTCCCTCAAACACTACATCAGAGCAAATGCTTATGGAAGTACGTGACAAAAGAATCCTAAAATGGTTGAGCAGGATGAGGGCCGATGCTGAGAAGAGAGACATGTGAAATATTGTCATTTCCACCGAGATCACGGTCATGATACGGTAGTTTTTTTTTCTTCGAAGAAGAAATCGAGTCCCTCATCCGTAAGGAACATTTGTGAGAGGTCGTCAGCAAAGGAAGGGATGACCGACCAACCAGGCAGGAAGAGAGATACGATGACCAAAACAACAATAAAGCAACATGTGAGATACATACCATATTTGGAAGACCGGCCGGCAGTAGAGACTCGAACAAGGCACACCAAGCACATGCTCGAAGAGCAAGCAATAGCGACAAGGAACATCACGTCTACCTTACCAACAGGACTACAAAAGAACATAGGTCGAGCTCATGTAGTTTGACCTTTAGAGAAGAAGGCGCCTAAGGACTCCACCACCAGCACAGCAACGCCTTAGTGGTCACCATGACTATGGCCAACCACAAGGTACACCAGATACTGGTCGACATCTGTAGCTCAGCTGATATTCTGTTCGTCGTCGCCTTTGTAAAAATGGGGGTTAGGAGATCCAAACTACGACTTGTCAAGACTCCACTGCTTGGCTTCACTGGAGAGAAGGTGACCTCTGAAGAGAGTATACTAATACACGTAAACGTTGTCAAAGGTGTCAACCTGACAACCACCATGATCGACTTCCTCGTAATAGACTGTCCATCAGTCTACAGTGTAATTATGATAGTTTGCAATGTAATCTTGGGTAGACTATCTCTTAATATCATGAGGGTTGTGGAATCCACTACCACCTCATAATGAAATTCCTAACCAAGCACGGTGCTGGGCAAGTAAGGGGTGATCAACATGAGGCTCGCTAATGTTATTCAATAGTGCTTTGAGCAAAAGCATAGTGACAACAAACAATTCATATCACCCTCTCGGATCCATGGGAGGAGTCTACCAAGAGGGGATTGCCAGTGGAAGACCTCAGGTCAATACCACTCTGCGAAAGTGACCCGACCTGCACAGTCTAGGTCGGCTCATTACTGGAGCCAGAGCAATGGGCGGGGTTCATTAGCTTGTTAAGACAACACGCTGACGTCTACATCTAGTCATACCAAGACATGCTGTCACGCCCCAAACTCGGAAACCGGGCTCACAATCTGATAAGGAAAAAGTGATGTGTTTGACCCAAAAAGGTATGCATCCATTAGTGAGGAGGTCGACAAACTCTTCAAGGCCGGGTTCAGCAAGGAAATCTACTATCCCGAATAGTTGGTGAATGTTGTATTGGTAAAGAAGGCTAACGGGAGATAGTGAGTGTGCGTCAACTATACCAAGCTAAACAAGGTATGCCCGAAAGACAGCTTTCCTCTCCTTGAAATTGCTGAGAGGACCACTTTAGTTGAAGTAGGAATATATCAATATGTTCTAGAGGGGGGTGAATAAAACTTATTAAAGTTTTTATGATTTATTAAAAATCCTATTACACTAATTCTAACAAACGATACTTATCAGGATTACTCAAAAGTAACTCTATTGGCTTCCAAGCCCAGTAGAGGATCCAATCACAAACTATTTAAGAAATGAACAATATGCAAACTAATTTATGATGGATATGACTGTGTATGTGTGTGAGGTATGATCTCAGATATGAAAGTATTAAAGTAAATCAGACAATCAAAAGAATAACAATCTCAAACACAGTCATTTTTATAGTGGTTTGACTACTTGTCTACTCCACTCCCGGTAACCGCACTCAACCCTTGAGTGTACTGGATTTCACTAAGGAGGTTTTACAGCGGTTCACCTCAAACCTAAGGTTTTAAATCAGATTCACCTTTAACTTTTACAACCTACACTGAGGCTGACTGTTTATGCTCCCTGAGCAAGGTTTAACACATAACACCCGAGTTTTAAGCACACTGGCCAAGGATCCATACAAGGAACCTCTGTTTATGCTCTCACAAGTAAGGGTCAACATATATCACCCACTTTTAGGCACACTAGCCAAGGATCTTCCATAAGACCCTAACTGTTTATGCTCTCCACAGAACAAGGGTCAACACAACGGACCCACCACGTACACTCCCGCCAGAGGCCTCTTACGAGGGCTTGCAAGGGTGAGAAACACCTTAGATCCAATCCTAAAAAGGAATGATCACAAGTGTCCTCTAGACTCTAATAACTTACAAATAAGTGGATGAGTCCCATTCAGCACGTTGATGAAGTTCTCCTCTTCGTGGATGAAGAATCTTCGACTTCCTTGATCCGCAAATCAAATGATGTACCAATACGAGGCTTCGGGTTGGGTCAAGATTAAGACGAAATCCTACTCTATAAAATGTTTTCCTATAAGGAAGATAGAGTGATTCCGATTATGCATTCAAGGCATCCCAGCTTAATGATTTACCATTAAGGTAGTAGCTGGGGATCCTTGAATGCTGAAGTTCATTTCCCAATCCACTCTATTGAATATCAATGATGAGGGTGGATTGGTGGATAAACTTCCCTGACAGAAAGGGGTTTGGGTATATGATCTAAGGTAAAACACTCAAAAGCACTCTCTTCTTTCTCTACCAGTAACAATAGACAAGCTCTCTTATATAGGCAAAAGGTTCCAACGAATATAAAACAGTCACATTTATGACAGAGTTCGATATCATCGAATGGGATCAATATCATCGAACAGGATCGATATCATCGAGCGTATACTCTCGATAGCATCGACAGTCCGCTCGATGACACAAACTCAAATGTCATACGCTTTTGAAACCAATTGCCAGCTGGTCGAAAGAATCGAAACACGTATCGATGTCATCGGATTTTGAATCCAATTCCATTGATGCGAGGTTCGATTCCTCGACATTTGAAAATGAGAGAGACTTGCTTTGAACTATTTCAGGTTTACAAGAATGATCGAGGGACCTTCGAGATCATCGAAATTTGAATGTCGATGATATCGATAGATGTGTCGAGGCATCGATAAATCCAAGGGATTTTCGTTTAATCTTGCTGGACAGTTTCTGTCCCTGTTCGATGCCATTGAAACCATACCGATATCATCGATATTTGAATATCGATTCTATCGAGTGACCCTCGATCACAAATAAACAACTCTAAAATAATTGTTGGAAGACTAGGTGCCCATGACCGATAATATCGAGAGCCCTCCAATGTCATCGAGATTTAAACTTTGATGGTATCGATAACGGCTTCGATATATCAATGCACATGTGATTTTCTTAAGTAAAAATAGGGGCGCCTGATATCTGTCTGTCGATATTATCAAGTCAACTTCGATGGACTCGAGATTCAAATATCGATGATATCGATAGGTATATCGATACATCGATAAATCCGTCCAGAGATATATGTGTTTGCTGGACGTATTTTGTCCTCATTTCGATGATATCGTTTAAGCATCGAGGACATCGACAGCACAGGTCGATTCTATCGAGAAGTGTATCGATAAAATCGACAAAGCAAGAAAACTTAGAGAATTTTCTAATTTTGAAAAAGTTTTCTTAACTTAAAAACCCTATGATATTCTAGTTTGTTTTAAGGGTTTTATATACCTAGTATTTTGGGACATGGGATGTGAGGCTTAGATTTACTTATGACGAGCATGCACACATCCGGTTGAGACAGACGCTTTGATTTGATCTTCCTATGAGGCTCTGCAGTCTAGCTGACTCAACACTCACGCTAATTGACAAACCAGGGCACTTTCAATCTCCCCCTTTGTCAATTACGTGACAAAATACCAAAACACCCTAGAACAGTATCTAGACAAACACATCCTAAATTATGTGTACATGTATTTTACACAATTTTACAATTTCTAGTGAAACCATGTACACAACTTAGTATCTGCTCCCCCTAAATGCAAACTCCCCTTATCCTGCTCCCCCTAACACCTGCAACACCATTCAAGCAGATATATAATTTTTCGTTTGGGGTGTTTAACTGTTCTCTCCCTTTTTGTCAGTCATTGGCAAATGTATAACAGTTGATATTGACTAAAGTTTAAAGACATATGGGAGAACCAGTATTCATGGAATATTCATATATCAGATAGATGTATAATGGTCAAAAAGTTGATTAATCAGACATCATTTGTAGTAACTATGTATGCATAGCAGATCACATAAAGCAGTTAAGATAATCATGAGAAGAACATCACATGCCTTCCATTTGTCAAAAACTGAATAAACCAGGGGACAGATGAGACATAAGCATGGCAGTAAAAATATTGAATTATAACAGTCATATCCAAATATCCAAAGCACATACTGTCACAGACAGCAGTAAATTTTACAGGCCCCCAAAGTCGAGAACTGGTAACCAATCTATGGCAGCAAATAGTGGTTCCAGATTATATGGAATCAGACAACTTCTGTCAACTTTTCTCTCAGGAATAACCTTTCTCCCAATGAACTTCGCTAAGATTGGATTTGTTGTTACCGGTGGAGGTGGTGGTGCCTTAGACTGGGACCCACCATGCGATCTAGTGTGCTGCCTTGTAGGGGTCCCACATTCCGGGGCCCTTGCCCTTTCTTTTGGAGCAAGAACTTTTTGTCAGGCGGATCTCGAAGACTCACTCGGTCCAGATGCTTTTCCTTTGTCTTTTCCCATGTGGACAAAAAGAGGGTTTGAAGGATTTTTGGGAAAGAGAACAAAAAAACCAACAGAAACAGAAATACCCAAAAGAAGGATGGACTCTTGATGTATAGAGAGGTATTACAAGATTTATGGGACGTTTGGGGCTGCCTGATGAGGGTCCGAGCGGTCTGGTTGAGAGAATCGAGCAGGGAAGAAGAAAAGAGAACTCTGAGACACAAATCCCTTTTTCTCGCTCTACCACCTTATATTGGGTGGCATCTGTCAATATCATCGATCCTTGTTTCGATAATATCGATAGATCCTGATTGATTTTATCGGCCCTGTCTTCGATATCATTCTCGATCGCACGACTTTTCTTATTCCAAGGAGTCATCGATGGTATTGACCCTTGATCGATTAATCGATAATGACTTGTCAGGAGACATCAACTCTGAATATTTCTCATTCTTCCGCAGTTTGACAGATATCAAAGTATAGGGTTTTATCCTTGAATTTACGATATACACACCAAAATATTGTTCAGGTTTTGTACAACTCAAAATTATAAACATCATAATGTTTATGCATAAAAAGATTTAGATGTAACATTTTGAAGCTCAGTAGAATTTCATCATTTCAGCACATATCCAGATCTTGATGCATGATTCGAACTAGTTCTTCCTTACCCATTTCATGGCAGAGTTTTTATCGGTGATGGATTTAATTTTAGTGTTCAGTTCATCCACTTGATTAAATAACTCTTTCATGTTGTTAGTCATTTCGGGTGGTGATGGAAGAGTGTTTCTCCTAGGTGGACTTTTGACATTCTGTATTTCTCTGGTTAGTTTGAATTTTTCAATATGAATTTGACCAGAGTTATGTAAAGTCCTTCTAGGTGTCAAGCATTTAAACTTATAATGACCCAAATCACCACATAATGACAAACTGGAGTAGTTTTTATATTACTACCTGAAGCAGCCAAATTTTCAGCTACATTTCCAGTTCTTGTTTTAGTTTTATCATACCCTAGGCGACTCTTGTCTCTTCCTTGTCTTCCCATCCTTAACAATTTTTTGAGCTTTTCACCACTCTAGAAAAATTTATAGTTTATTTTACGAAATTTTCTGGATTTCTCTAAGTCAAACCAGAGTGTGTGATTCTCATTCTGGAGATGCCTATTTTCATCTTCTAATAATTCAATTTGTTTGGTAAGCTTTGATGAGTCAATTTTTAGGGATAGGTTGATTCTTTCCAACTTGTCATTATCTGAGTAATATTGTTGTAGATCATTAATTAGATGTGAATTGATTTCCAATGTTTTGTCCAGATCTTTTTGCAGCAGTTCCTTCTTGTTTTCAGACATTCCAAGTCTTTTAAGAATGTTGATACTATGAATATAAAGTTGATTGTAAGCATCTTGTAGCTTGTTTTGTTGTTCTTCTTCTTCTTCTTCCTTTTCAATTTCCTCATTATCTAACAGAAATGATTCAGTGGCTTGGTGTTCTTTCTCGTTTTCAGATTCACCGGGAATGATTGGAGTAGTGGAGACCATAAGAATTTTCAAGGATTTTTGGTCTCCATCACTCTCTGAGTCACTAGATTCTGAGTTTGACTCTTCTATATCATCCCATGTGGCAGCCATCGCCTTGCCCTTAGTTTTTCTGTTTGGGCATTCAGTAGATAGGTGTACATACTTCTGACAGGCATAGCATTGTGGTTCTTTGGTCTTTCTACCAAATTTGACTGCACGATTCTTCTAATGGTTGTGCCATCTTTCTACTTTTAGAGGGACGGTCATGATTCTTCTGAAAGAATTTCCTGAATCGTTGTGCCAGCAAAGCCACTTCCTCATCTTTTTCACTTCCACTGTCCTCATTTGTTGTTTTCTTTGAAGTTTTTAAGACGGTAGTTTTGGATTTTTAGGTTTGTTTGAAGTGTAGTTCAAAAGTTTGTAGGGAACCTACTAGTTCTTCTACTTTCATTTTATCAATATTCCTACACTCTTCACTGGCTGTTACTTTAGGATTAAACCATTCCGGCAGTGATCTCAATATTTTCCTACAAATTTTAGGAACCAGAACTTTTTCTCCTAAACCACCCATGGAGTTGCAAATGATATTTAGCTTAGTGAAAAACTCCATAAAGGTCTCATGCTCTTCCATTCTGAGACTTTCGAACTGTGAAGTTAAGAGTTGCAGTTTAGATCTCTTCACAGTGCTTGTGCCTTCATGGGTTGTTTCTAATAGATCTCATGCTTCTTTGGATGTCCCACACATACTTATTTGATTGAATATATATTAGGACACGGCACAGTAGATGGCGTTCATAGCTTTAGCTTCAGCAGTCTGTTTTTCTTTATCGAACATCGTCCACTTTTCTTTCGGTTTGGGTTTTGTGATGGTTGTGCCACTGTCAAGTACAACTTGTTCAGATGGTGACACATATCAACTTTCAACTATATCCCAAACATCATGATCTAAAGATATCAGAAAGTAGTACATCCTAGCCTTCCAGTATGCATAATTTGATCCATCAAACACTGGAGGTCTAGTGACCGATGAGCCCTCTCTTTTGGCCATATTCCCAACTTCAATCAAGATCACTCTTTAGGCGGTGAAGCCCTTAAAGAGAGACTCTCTTTGATACCAATTGAAATTACGGTGAGGACCACTTTAGTTGAAGTACGAATGCGCCAATATGTCCTAAAGGGGGGTAAATAAGACTTTTTAAAGTTTTTATGATTTATTAAAAATCCTATTACACTAATCCTAATAGACGATACTTATTAGGATTACTCAAAAGTGACTCTACTGGCTTCCAAGCCTGGTAGAGGATCCAATCACAAATTATTTAAGAAATGAACAATATGCAAACTAATTTATGATGGATATGACTGTATATGTGTGTGAGGTGTGATCTCAGATATGAAATTATTAAAGTAAATCACACAATAAAAAGAATAACAATCTCAAACACAATCATTTTTATAATGGTTCAACTACTTGTCTACTCCACTCCCGGTAATCGCACTCAACCCTTGAGTGTTCCAGATTTCACTAAGGAGGTTTCACAACGGTTCACCTCAAACTAAAGGTTTTAAATCAGGTTCACCTTCAACCTTTACAACCTACACTGAAGCTGACTGTTTATGCTCCCTAAGCAAGGGTCAACACATAACACCCGAGTTTTAGGCACACTGGCCAAGGATCCACACAAGGAACCTCTGTTTATGCTCTCACGAGCAAGGGTCAACACATAGCACCCACTTTTAGGCACACTGGCCAAGGATCTTCCACAAGACCCTAACTGTTTATGCTCTCCATCGAGTAAGGGTCAACACAACGCACCCACCACGTACACTCCCGCCAGAGGCCTCCTACGAGGGCTTGTATAGGTGAGAAACACCTTAGACTCAATCCTAAAAAGGAATGATCATAAGTGTCCTCTAGACTCTAATAACTTACAAATAAGTGGATGAGTCCCATTCAGCACGTTGACGAAGTTCTCCTCTTGTTGATGAAGAATTGTCGACTTCCTTGATCTGCAACTCAGATGATGTACTAATACGAGGCTTCGGGTTGGGTCAAGGTTAAGACGAAATCCTACTCTATAAAATGTTTTCCTATAAGGAAGATAGAGTGATTCTAATTATGCATTCAAGGCATCCCAGCTTAATGATTTACCATTAAGGTAGTAGCTGGAGGATCCTTAAATGCAGAAGTTCATTCCCCAATCCACTCTATTGAATATCAATAATGAGGGTGGATTGGAGGATGAACTTCCCTAAGAGAAAGGGCTTTGGGTATATGATCTAAGGTAAAACACTCAAAAGCACTCTCTTCTTTCTCTACCAGTAATAATAAACAAGCTCTCTTTATATAGGCAAAAGGTTTCAACAGATATCAAACGTCCACATTTATGACAGAGTTCGATATCATCGAGCAAGATCGATATCATCGAGCGTATACTCTCGATTGCTTTGACTTGTTACTTAATGACACAAACTCAAATTTCATACGCTTTTGAACCCTTTTGCCAGTTGGTTAATAGAATCGAAACACATGTCGATGTCATCAAATTTCGAACTCTAATATCATCGATGAGAGATTCGATTCTCGACACTTTGAAAAATGAGAGAGACTTGCTTTGAAATATTTCAGGTTTACAAAAATGATCGAGGGACCTTCGAGATCATCGGAATTTGAATGTCAATGATATCGATAGATGTGTCGAGGATTCGATAAATCTAAGGGATTTTCGTTTAAGCTTGCTGGACAGTTTATGTCCCTGTTCGTTGCTATCAAAACTGTACCGATATCATCGATATTTGAATATCGATTCTATCGAGTGAGCCTCGATCATAAATAAGCAACCTTGAAATAATTGTTGAAAGATTAGGCGCCTATGACCGATAATATCGAGAGCCTATGCACATGTGATTTTCTTAAGTAAAAACAGGGGCGACGGATATCTGTTTGTCGATATTATCGAGTTAACATCGATGGACTCGAGATTCAAATATCGATGATATCGATAGGTATATCGATACATCGATAAATCCGTCCAGAGATATATGTGTTTGCTAGATGTATTTTGTCCTCATTTCGATGATATCGTTTAAGCATCGAGGACATCGACAGCACAAGTCGATTCTATCGAGAAGTGTATCGATAAAATCGACAAAGCAAGAAAACTTAGAGAATTTTCTGATTTTGAAAAAGTTTTCTTAACTTAAAAACCCTATGATATTCTAATTTGTTTTAAGAGTTTTATATACCTAGTGTTTTAGGGCATGTGATGTGAGGATTAGATTTACCCGTGGCGAGCTTGCACACATCCGGTTGAGACAGACACTTTGATTTGATCTTCCTATGAGGCTTTACAGTCTAGCTGACTCAACACTCATGCTAATTGACAAACCAGGGCACTTTCACTCCCAAGCATCGACCAGCTAGTCGATAGCACTACCGGGAATGAGCTCCTTAGCTTCATGAATGCGTACTCTAGGTAGAATCAAATTGTCATGGATAAGCACCACAAGCAGAAGACGACCTTCGTTACTGACAAAGGGCTTTATTGTTACAAAGTCATGCCTTTTGGACTAAAGAACGCTGGGACGACTTACTAGCACTCCGTCAATTAAATGTTTGCTAAACAGATCGGTAACATGATGGAAGTCTACGTCAACGACATGATGGTTAAGAGTACTAAAACGGTGAATCACGTGGTAGACCTGGAGGAGATGTTTGCGATGTTGAGAAAGTATGGAATGAAATTGAACTCGAACAAGCATGCTTTCAATGTCATCTTGGGAAAGTTCATTGACTTCCTAATCAATTGGAGAGGAATAAATGAGGCAAACCTTAATAAGATTTGAGCACTTCTGGCGATGAACTCCCCAAGAACTACAAAAAGAAATCCAATGCCTCACAGGTAGGATAACAGCTCTAAACAGGTTCGTGGCCAGATCCACGGACCGATGACTACCATTCTTCAAGCAACTAAAAAAAAATATGAAGCCGACCTGGTCAAGCAACTATAAGCAAGCATTTCAAGAGCTTAAGGAATATTTGAGATTCCCTCCGCTGCTCTCCAAACCCAAACCAAGAGAACCATTATTGCTATATTTAGCAGTCTCGACCACAGCAGTTAGCTTGACCTTAGTATGTAAGGTTGGGAAGAAACAACTTCCCATGTACTATGTCAATAAAGCTTTAGTCTAGGCCGAGGCCTGATACCCTTACATAGAGAAATTGGTGCTGGCATTGATCATATCATCACAACATCTCTGATGGTACTTTCAAGCTCAGACAATCATTATCCCAACTGATCGACTGCTAAGCCAATTACTCCAGAAGCCCAAAGCATGAGGATGGCTAGTGAAGTGGGCAATCGAGCTCGGGGAGTCGATGTTATATACCGACCCCGAGCTACCATCAAAGGACAAGTTCTGACCTACTTCATCTTCGAGTTCACCTATCATGTACCTCTATAGGAGGGTAGAGAATGAACCAGAAGCCAACCTACAGGAATGGACCCTCTACGTTGACGGATCATCAAACTCAAAAGGCAGTGGGGAAGGTCCGATCCTCGTCACACCTAATCAAACCAGTATATTGTATGCCTTGAGATTTAGATTTTTGGCCTTCAACAATGAAGTGGAATATGAAGCGCTCTTCACTAGGCTCAGGTTAGCCAAGGCAATAAGAGCACGTGCCTTAAAAGTCTAAGTGATTCTCAGCTCATCTTCAACCATGTCACCACGAAATACCAAGTCAGAGGAGAAAGATCACGTACCTAGAGAAAGTGAAAAAATTACTCAACGAGTTTAACAAGTGCGAAGTCATCCTAGTTCTTTAGTTAGAATTTTCTAAAGAAGACACTATGGTAAAATTAGCTCCGACGATTGATAATGACCCTTACCATGACAATTCTGATCAAATTATTGCCCGAGCACAGTATCAGCCAACCCAACCAGAAGGAGGCTCTCCCAATAAACCAATAGCCAAACTAGATGGATCCGATCATATGCTACTTACTGTAGGGTGAGCTGCCCAACAACAAGCTTGAAGCCCGCAAGGTAAAAAACAAATCAACTTGATATACCATATTGGTGAACATACTCTACAAGATAGGCTTTTCATTGTCATACTTAAGATGCCTGGGACCAGATGAAGTTAAGCGTGTCCTAAAGAAAATTCATGAAGGCATCTATGGTAATCATTTGGGCGGAAGAGCTCTGGCTCATAAAGTGATCCGGCGAGGATACTACTTACCAATCATTCATAAAAGCCAACGTACCTTCCGACCTGGCTACTGACAAGCCAACTTGCTCTAAGAGACTTAGAGTGATCAGCTTCCTCCAGTTCCTTTGATCCAAGCTATACTCTCGGGCGAGACTGAGGTGGTGGACTACATCTCTAACAATTGGGTGGAAAGGCAGCCACAAGTTACATGAAAAGAAAACAAGCAAGAGGGCTACCTCCCCCTCGGGAGGATGGACCAGAAGTTCCTCGACCTCGAGAAGTCGCAGCCCCACCAAGTCAGGAATATGAAACTCTAACTGGAGGGGAATCAAATCCTCCTGCTAGAGCCTCAAGCCGAAGGGACCTGACGATGAAGTCGGTTCCTTAGAATACGCAAAACATGCCTTTACCTGGGGTGGTGCAACCTCCTCCTCCTGAACTACCATCACCGAAGATGGCTCACTTGTTGACGCTTTTATTAATTTGGAATCCATGTTATCGTGGATGAACTCCTCATGAAAGGCCCCGACACAGAAATCCCCCTGGAGCCCTCCGACGACATTGTAGCAAAGAAAAAGAGAGAGAGAGAGAGAGAGAGAGAGAGAGAAGGAAGGAAGAAAGAAAATCCAGCAAGGAAACGTACCAAAAAAAGCCTAAGTTACAAGACGAGTCACCCAGCAAAGGGGAAAAAGAAGGAGAATGAAGAGGACAACACAGTTCGGAATCCGTAGAAACCAGTGAGCGAAAGAATGAGGGGAAATGTCATGCCCCAAACTCGAAAACCAGGCTCACAAAATTCTCGATTGCCGAATCTGGTGCCGACAGCCTCCATAGTACCCCATTCTCGGCTCCTAGCACGCATGCACCAGATTCCAATCCTAGGATCCTACAAGGAGGATTTTCCAATGTACATTTATCTTGTAAGAAGCATAACCACAAGTATACCCAAATTATAAAAGTAACATCATCACCACATATCCACTAATATAATTATTCGAGTATAATGCTGAAATGGAAATACAATATAAAGATATCAAAGAAAACTCAAAAAGCTCCACTGTACGCTCCTGCCTCAGATCGGCTGCATCCTAACATCACCTGCACGCATCTATCGTGCATAAGCTTATAGAAAGTTTAAAGGGTAGTGAAAGTGTGTGCACAAGATAAACACCAAGTATCCAATACAATGCCATAAATCATACATCACGGAATAAGCGGAAATACTGACAAGATCATGAATCGTATAATATTAGAGTAAGCGGAAATATACTTGTAAGTCCATGAGCCATATAATATCAGGGTACGCAATGTAGATCATAATGAGCTAAATATCATATACTACGGATGCAATGCAATATGCAAATCCTGACAAGTCCGTCTAAGACATATAAGTGCAAAAACGTAGTAATCAAAAATATCATATGCCATGGATGACATGCAATATGCGATGCGAATGAAATGACCAAGCTGGAGTGAAATTGGGATAATAATACGTAGTATCACAGGCTATGGGGTCCATCACAAGGGAATTCTATCCAAACCAGTCCCATACCTAAATTTGGATAGTCAAACACAATGTGGTAAACTCCTGATCTCAGGTTAGTTGCGTGCCCCAACTGAAATCCTGGCCATTGTGAAGGTACATGTACAAATAATTGTGCACCACCAGCCCAAGTGGATAGTGAATGGATGAATGAATGAGTATACAACTCCTGCTCAGTAGCCTACTAGCACAGTAGCCTGCCAACCTCTGGTAGCTCGCCCAGGCCTCAGCCCCGCCCACATCACACCCGCCCACATTAGCATCCGCCCACGTGCGCCCGCCCACATGTGCAACAGTGATGAGGTATCATAATATCATGTCAATCCTCATATCAAGTCCACAAATCAGTATTGTTCCTCTCTAGGGAATCACCAAGGTTTATTACACTCCACACTGATTGCCGCCTCCTTAACCGCACAGCCCAGCGAGAGGAAGAGACCACACTATCCGCCTGATCAGTATTCTACCAATACCTACCTGGCTCGTCAATAGCGGACCCATTTGCGAGCTGGTCAAACTCAGCCTAGCTTACAGCCCCCTCACTCAAGAAAATAAGGCTACACCCCCTCCCAACCAACCACGACATAGTGGGAGACACGACCTACTAGTATTCGGCACTCGGGCGCTCATGTTCCACTCAATCTAGACGTTGGGGCGTCTCTTGGCCTTGGAGGTTCTGGGACTTTCACCTAATGATATCCTAAGTACCCACAGTACTAGAACCAAATATTTCCGATGTTCCATCCAGCCATCCACGATGTGCCTGTGGAGGACACGGCCCTGATGTCACTAGGGCGTACAATGATCATGTCACACATATGCGAGATGCATGAGTCACAGCGTCCAGTCATGCAGCAATCCTGCGCGTACCGCGTGATAATGTGGGGCACTCCATCTCATAAAGAGTCTCATGAATGGTCTGCCCAATGGCACATGCTATGATCAATCACTACTCATATCAAGCATACATATAATGTGTATGGGCATGAGTCATGGAATTATACTAAGCATATTATAAGGTGATGAACTATCCTCACAACGAAGATGGGCCTAGATGGCCTACACACCACAAGTATGGGCCTATCAATGGGCCCTAGGAAGAGTTATAATGCGGACATTTAACCAATATTATTCTTACAATGTGGACATCAAACCATCATTGCTCCCAAGGCATATCCTGTCATAAACATTATTACATAAACCGTGGTGGAATCACACATTGCAATGGACCTTATGTACATCCCATTGGGCCTCAACCCATGCGTCTTGAATACATCATAATGGGCCCTCATATGGTAAGTGGGCCACATCACATTGAGCCTTATATATATCGAGGTGGGCCTCATACATCCCAAAAAGAATCATATTGAAGGATCATTTAGACCATACCACAAATAGCAGTGGAGATAATAATTTTCACTGTTAAATAAATCATAAGGCACACCATAAAGTTTATTTTCCACCCAATCTAATCATAAGGTCTTAAGGACCTGGATTAAGAGGGAAAACAAATTCCCTATTAATCCAGAACTTCTGTGACCCAAATCGGTTTCAATGATAGACATTCAATCCCCCCACTATTTTCTGCAGTGTGGTCCACCTGATTAATGGTTGGACACATCACGGAGTGGCCCGCCGTGATGTATTTGAAATCTAACCTATTCATAAGTTAACATAGTAATAGATGGAGTGAAGACAAAATATCAGCTTTAATTGGAACTACCATGGCCCTTAAGAAGTTTTGAACGGTGAAAGTCACTGTCTCCACTATTTTTAAGGGTGGGGTCTACTTGAACTATAGATCTGTCCCATTCTTTTCTCATGCCATAAAAATGACCTCTTAAAATGATTGGAAGGTATGGATATAACACATGCATCATGCTAGGGTCCACACACATGGCCCACCAACTAATGGACGGTGTGCGTTTACACCGTGGAGGGCTATTGCTGCTGCAAGTGCAGCAGCAGATGGCAGCGGCTGCTGCTTAACAATGACTTAGGTGGGTCTCGCGTAGGGCCCACCATGAGGTTTATTTACCATCCAATCTGCTGGTAAGGTCACATGGACCTGAATATAGAGGAAAAACAAATTTCATAATGATCCAAAACTTCTGGACCACAAAAGGGTTTCAATGGTAGACGGTCACTCCAACTATTTCCTGACATATGGGCCACCTGAGTTCCACATATGGCTAATTTTGGGTGGGGGCCCACTGCCCTAAGGGGCCTACCAAATGCACGGTGTGGATGTTCTACCACATCACGGTGGGGCCCACGGTTGGGACCCGTGGTCCCTGGTCCAAACGCAGCAGTGTCCTGCTGCAGCAAGCACTGCCTATATATACATATATATATATATATATATATATATATATATATATATATATATATATATATATATATATATATATATATATATATATATTCTTTCTTTTCTTTGAAAAATTGAATTTTTGGGGTTTTTCATGCGTGGGGCCCGCATCAGGTAAATCCAACCCAGCCATTGCATTCAATGGCTCAAGACAGACCAAACAAGCCCAATATTCAATATGTTTTGGTGTGTAGAAAGATCAGAGTGCATTTTAACGGTGAAAACCACTGTTTTCTAAGATATGGCCCGCCACATATTCGGATTGATTTCATTTTTCAGCTCAACGCATAAAATGAGCTGAGGAATAGGATGGACGGTGTTGAGGGTCAAATATTGTATATCAGACCCAGTTATTGCCTGGATTTATGAACATGGTAGTGTTAAATAGCCCGATTTAATTATGTTTGTGATGCAGGGTGTATTTACGAACTTGGATTGAAATAGGACGCTAAAAGCATGAATTTACCCTCAGAATTCACCAAGGCAATGGACGGGACCCCAGGGGACCAAGATCACTTGATTTACATGCCAGTGATCTGAGAAATTCGAGAAATTGAACCTCAAGTGGCCTGAAAGTCAGTCAGAATGCAAGATCACAGGGTTTCCACCATCTGTTCAGCTGAAAACTTCATAGATGGCCTCAAGATCACAAATTAACCGTACACGTGAAATTTCAGCTCTCAGATTCTTGTGGAAGAGGCCCAATAGCCAGATCAGCTCACAAATCATTAAAATGGGGCCCACCTGATCTTTGGATATGCTTAAATTTTGGTCTCAATCCTTAAAATGAGATGGAAAAATGGATGGATGGAGCAGATTTCTCGTGAACATCACAGTGGACCCTACGCACGACGTGCGTGTACATAGCACGTCTGCACGCAAGTCGCACTGGACTGAGACTCCCAGTCAAAGTCGGCTGACCCGACTTCTTCCGCACCGGCAACAGCGGACGCTGGTGCGTCCGCTAATCTCTTTCAATGGGGCCCACCCATCAGTCGGACCACTGATCCGGACCGTCCATGTGACTCACGTGGTCGATATTTCCCAAGCCTAGGTGACGAAATAGGATGCGACAGCGAGGATGGGTTCCTATCCGTCCAAACATAGGACAGACGGCACCACAGAAGATCTCGATGGGCCACACCCAAACCGAAGAGAAACGGTCATGTCCGACCAGTTTCCCATTCTAATCTCAGTGAACGGAGTGAATTTCTTGTTAACATCGTTCATGGGCCCCACCGACCACCTCAGCACAACTACGCAGGCTCTATTTCACAAACAGAGCCTGCGGATGAGTTTCGTGGGCCACCACCATACACTGACGGTCCGATCCGGACCATCCATTGGAATCTCACCGATCCTATTATCCTCGCCTAGGTGGCAGTTTGACCCCATGCAAGGTATCGTAAGATCCTAGCCGTTGAATGCAAGATGGATGGCGGAAGAAAGATCCTGTGGGCCACACCAAATCCGAGCCAAATCAATCCATATCTAGCCTAAATTCTGACGTGAATCCACTAGATGGAGTGGATTTTCTTTCCAGCATTGATTATGGGCTCGCCAATCATCACACAAGAAGGGAGTGTGTAAGAAGATTCCTGCTACAACTATAGTTGCTTGTTACGCATTCCACTTACGCCAGACAGTGACCTCCCTACAGCTGCCTATAAGTAAGAGAGAGAAAGAACGTGCCAGGGGATTGAAGTTGGATTCAAGGAGCTTGGCTGGGACGTGAAGCAAGAAGAGAGACAGGGCAGAGACAGGTTCTAATTTCCCTTCTTCTTTTTTAGTCTTTTCTTTTATGAATTTTTTCAGAGATTATAGCCTCATCATGTCTGGCTAAACCTCTTAGCTAGGGCTAAGAGGTGAAGCTTGTAGTGAGATGGGAGACTCTATTTTATGCTTTTAATTTAATTTTAATTTATGAACTGAATTGATTTTAATTTGATTATTAATGGAATGTTTTTAGCCTTTAATGGTCTGTTGTGACTGAAATTACAATAGATCTATGATGGCTTTGAGTATTTCTTTCCCCTTTTTATGTTTATGACGTCAAGAAGCCCTATTGTTCACCATCGTCTCCTGGGCATGGTTGGATGACGGTACCCTTCCTAACCTTCATATCATGTTGATTGGTTTTTAATTAGTTTAATTCTATTATTTACTTTGTTTCCTGGCATGGTTTGGTGATTGAATTCCATTCTAATTCATATACCTTTCATCTCTTGAAAACTATATCAAAGGAAGTTCAGTTGATTTTCATGGTTACACCCTTCAACTGGATGAAGATGGGACTCTAAATCCAGTTGAGTTCTTGAAACAGGCATAAGATCTCCCTAATCTCTACAAGTGGATCCTCTGAATCCCTAGTTTTCTAACTCTAAATTTCATAAGTTTTACATTAATATTTCATTATTATTCCTTAATTATAATCAATTTAGATTTCATCTTAGTTTAGTTCTAATTCTACCTAGTTTCAGATAATGTACAGGTTTCAGTCCCTTAGGATTCGACCTCGGTCTCACCGAGTTTATTACTACATCACAACCCTATACTTGGGGAGTGAACAGACGACGTGGATTAAATCCATACATCAAGGTGGGGCCTGCATGAGCAACCCTTCCCAAAAGGCTTGAACTAAAGCTAATATTTGTATTTTCGTTTAACATCCAGCACCCTGGATGTTAGACGGTTTGGGCACACTACGTATATAAGGTGGGCCCTGCTCAGGTGGGCTACCAAATGGTGGATGGTGTGGATACAACACATATATAAAGTGGGCCCCACCTACAGGTGGCTTGGATAAAATACATGCTTCATGGTGGGGTCCATCTGGGTGGGCCACACGGCCACATCATCACATACAATAGGAAAAAAAATAGAGAGAGAGAGGGAGAGAGAGAGAGAAAAAGGTATGTGTGTGAGGGACCCTGCCACTATGGGCCCTCCCTTCCATACAATCATACATCAGGTGGGTCCCATTACACGTGGGCCCATCAAATCAAAAATCAACAGTAGAGATCCTTTCTCCACCAAAATGGAAGGTCTAGATGACCCTTATCAAACTAGAAAGTAAACATCATGATGGGGTCCATGGAGAATGGCCCCATCATGGAATGATCATGTGAATCATAGTGGGCCATCGGCCACATCTAGGGTCCAAAGTGAGATCCATACCATCAATCGGTAGGCCTCACTTGGCCCATTATCAAAACATGAAAATCTAGCCTATAAAGCACCCACCGTTTGATCTTCTTGGTCCGATGGAACGATGATCTCCTTGTGCTTCTCTTTGATGGAAGATGATGAGAAAGGAATGGATGGGATGAAGGATTTTGGGGTGGGAAGTGGGCTACACAAAACACACTTTTTTGTCACTTGGGATGCTTGGACGTCAACCACTTTTCTTCTCCTTTGTTGCTTGGAAAATGTGAAGAGAAAGAGAGAGAGAGGGGGGGGGATTGTAAGAGAGGTGATGGGTGATGGAGTGATGGATGTGAGGTGATGGTGTACTTGACATGTATGGGTGTGTAAAGAGAGGGTGAGAAAGAGTTGACTTTGAGGTTGCTCTTATACTTGACATGAGGTGATTGATTGACTGATTGAGTGATTGATTGATGGGACATGTTGTAGAGATTCTCTTGGGATTGCAAACGCGTGGTGTTTTCTTAGAACTGAACGCGTGTTCACATCTCCCTACCAGGGTATCAGATCGGTATGCAAGACACGGCGTTGGAACCGCGGCGACAGTGCGGTCACAATAGT
Source organism: Magnolia sinica (assembly GCF_029962835.1). NCBI lineage: Eukaryota > Viridiplantae > Streptophyta > Magnoliopsida > Magnoliales > Magnoliaceae > Magnolia > Magnolia sinica. Next base: position 81,554,299 of record NC_080576.1, on the reverse strand, counting down.
ACAAGTCTCGGGTCGAGCCGACTCTGGAATACGGGACACGACTCAGGGTTGCATGCAAATGCAGTCTACGCGTCGCAGGTCGCTGAAATTCGACTAGGAGGATCACGGAAGCTTCCGGAAAAGTACGGGCTAGGATACGGGCCTTATAGGAAACCCTTATTTAATTATAAGAATCCTAAAAGGAAGGCATTTAATGCCCACATTAATTGTCGAGACATGAAAAGACGCCTCAATACACAATCTCTTCCACGTGGCAGCTCGGGGTTCGTTCTTAGCCTACGTTAGTGCCACAAAGATAGTTGTCCACTTACGAGTTACCCGGAGGTGAAATGGCACTTGCCACTCCATGCACATCTCCTTGTACGGAGCTACTGTCATACTATCATCCTCGATTATAGCAGCATGCACCATCTCTTTCCAATTTCTTCATTAATTACCAGGTGACAAAATCGAGGAATACCCATAGAATGAGCCGACCTCGTCAAGTTAGAATATCAATTTTTTTTCTCTCATACATCAGTTCAAAATTACTTACTTCCCAAGCTCATGAGTATGAAACTCGGAAGTAGGGGGGCAAATATTATGGATAAAATTGAGCTAACCCATGTATAAGGCATGTGGCAACAAGAGCATTCTAGCAAACTCTCTGAAATACCTGAGAGTTAAGGAAGATGAGTCGAGCAGTGAGATTTAGTGACCAAGATGAAATACTTAAACCAGTTTGAAAATAAGATTTTTTAGCAAACCTACATATCTCAGTTATAAGCACCGATATCGTTAGCAGACCTGCCAACCTCGACCTTAAATGTCAACCTCCTTAGGTTGGATGCCAACCTTGACCTTGGACGATAACCTCGACTATCCACCTCGAGCTTGACCCCTAATTCGACCTTAAGATCGGATGCTGACCTCGACCTTGAGCTAAGAATGGAAATATCCTAAAAGAAACATGTGTTGTGTATGGGTGGGGTTCCCCCACTAAGTCTTAGCTGAAGATTACGTCAATCAAGGCATAATCAGAGAAATATTCGAGAACAAACTCCAATTCCAACACGGGCCTCTCCAGCGTATCTTATAGATAAACACGGATACAAAAATTATCGAAGAATACCATAAATACACCCTTCTCTTTAAGAAAAAGTTACACACAACTATCCTGATTCTACTACGCTTATTGTGAGTCCATACGCCTAACTTACGCATTAGAGGGTCCCCGGCCACAACCGGCGCCCCTAGTATCTTCTTTTCCTCGATTAATATGCAGGTACTCAACATCTCGCAAGAGGTGAATCAGGATCAACCAGAATTGAGCAACAATAATCCTAAAAATGAAGCTGACTCCAATTTGAGGTGGACCACAACACAAAAAATAATCATGATTACGGTTATACATGAGCCAAGCTAGCTCGAAAAGCTCACTCGGCTTAGCTCGATCTAGCTTGGCTTGATTCGACTTGAACGATGACTCGAGGCGAGCCAAGCTTCATATGATCTAGTTCGTTTTGAAAACAAGCCAAGTTCGATCATAGTAGATCTTGACTCGACTTAACTTGACACGAACTCGGCTCAGCTCGAAGCTCGAACTCAGCTCGACTCAAATATTATAATATATATATATATATATATATATATATATGTTAAAACTTAACCCTACCCAACCCGTCAGTCCCTTTCATTCCATTTCCCTTCCTTACCCAACTTGCCGAGCCTAGCTCCCCTCTCTCTCTCTCTCTCTCTCTCTCTCTCTCTCAACACCAACACGATACCTCTATGGCTCCATCTAATACTTTATATAATTAATTAATTAATTAATTAATTGAATATTTGATTTGGGAGTTGGATCTGGTGCAGGTTAAGTCAGGTTCTTGGGTTGAGTTAGGTGTGCGTTGGGTGTTGGGTTGGGTCGGATTGGGAGCATGCTCGATTCGACTCGAGGTAAGCTCGTCTCAACTCGATCTACTAGCTCGCCTCAAGATTGATTCAAAAGATTTTGCAAACAAGTAAAACTCCAATGGGAAGCTCAAAGAGAACGGATGAGTCCAGCCAAGCTTGGCCCACCTCGCCTCGACTCAGCTCGATGTACAGCCCCAGTTGTGATTGAATCCCTACCATTCAAAACTTCATAGATTCCAATGGAATGCTTATTTGCCATCAAACATATTGATGAGGTCACGAACACTTAAATGAAGAGACCACGTAAATATCTTCTTAATAGAGAGCCTTGGTGGCTCTAAAAGAAGTTTTTAGCAGTCAATCACCCCTTTTTCCTATACTATGATCCATTTGGAATTTGGAACTGCATTTTTAAGATAATGCCCTGAATTTAGATTTCAATATGAATGGACGGCGTGGATGTAGTCACATACATCACAGCGGCCCCAAAGTTAGGGTCCCACCCACGTCTGTGGATCCGCAGTCTCACCTAAACCGCTTCCGCAGTCCACGGGGGAGATTTCAAACTTTTGGCCCGCCAAACCTTGACAAGGGCATTTTCACTTTTCAATGGACGCCGATTGGACCAGTCCCTAACTAGAATCAGGCCACCGTGATGTATGGTTTCATCCACGGAAGCGTATTGGCTGGAGTACCACACACCACCGAATTACAGTGGGCCTTGGGAAAGTTTCATCGGTGGATGTCATTATCACCAGTAATGCAAGTCCCGTTTTTAACGGCCAACATGACAGGGCTGCACGCAACTGCGTTGTCGGATAAACTTTGACCGGTAAACAAAGTGACATTGCACACCGGAAACGGATTGGCTACTCCCCCGCCACCAGCCAGTGGCTGATGGTCGGTTCTCTGTGGGCCCAACCATGATGTATGTGTTTTATCCATTCTGTCCATCTATTTTTTCAGATATTTTTATATTATGAGACCAAAAATGAGATATATCCAAATCTCAAATGGACCACATTAAAGGAAGCAGTGTTGAATGAGTGTCTACCATAAAAATTAAAAATACCTTTTGGGGGCCATAAAAGTTTTGTATCAAGCTGATCTTTGTTTTTTCCCCTCCATTTGGGCCTGTATGACCTAATCAACAGATTGGATGTCAAATAAATGGTACAGTGGGCCTTAGGAGGATTTTAATGGTGGATATCCGATCACTATTGTTTTCCTGTGGTATGGTTCACCTGATATTCATATCCCTCTTATTTTTGGAATGAAGCCCTAAAATGATATTTAAAAATGGATGAACGGAATGGATGAAACACCTACTTCATGGTGGGGCCCACAGAGCACCGACCATCAGCCACCTGGTTGGTGGCAGGGGCAGTAGCCAATCGGTTTCCGATGACGGAAGCGGATTGGCTGGTGTACCACACATCAGCTATGTAGCTGGTGTATTGACGTTAACAAGTTTTGTGGGTCCTAGCATGAGGTATGTGTTGGATCCAAACCGTCCATCTATTTGGCGAGATCATCTTAAGACCTGAGACAAAAAATAAGATAGATATAGCTATCAACTGGACCACACTATAAAAAGCAGTGGGAGATTGAATGTCTACCATGAAAACCCTTTTGGGGATTACAGAAATTTTAGACCAATATGAAATTTGGTTTTCCTTTTCACCGGGTTCTTTGTGACATTATGAATAGATTGGATGGAAAATAAATGTTATGCAGGCCCTACGAATTTTTTATCGGTGAAAATCATTATCCCCGCTGCTATTTCTGGTGTGGTCAGTTGATCTTTGGATATGATTCATTTTTTTTTGATAATCTCTAAAATGATCTCAAAAAATGGATGAACGGTGTGGATATAATAAATACATCACTGTGGGTCATGTAACTTTGATCTCATTTGAACCGTTGGTACAACTCCCAGCTCGAGGAGCGTCAGCGTTCGTCTTCGGACGACACGTACCTACATCAGCTATATAGCTGGTGTGTGGTACACCAGCCAATCCGCTTCCCAAGAAGAGGATCCGGATTCATACTTGGTATAAAACAGCTGCATACACATACCTCCTATAAAGTCCCAAGAATTAGAGCTTTTAGCAAATATACACCCCAAGTTTGGTGGGGTACTTAAAGAGCAGCTTTTCAAAACATTATTTGGATACACATCCTTATATTGATTTTATTTTTTCTAGATAAAAATATTCTTAAATACTTTTCGATATTTTCTATTATCATTACTCTCTGATCAACTTTTCTACTCATGAATCTTTTTAAATTTTCTATTCACGATTTTTTATTTCTTATGCATTTTAGACAAGGAAGCAGATTAAGTGCAACCTTGGCCTCACCCAAGATAGTGTGACATTTATAGTGGGGATTACTTTGATGCATGTATACCCATGACATCGTCCATCTGTTTTTCCATATCATTTTGGGGGCATGAGCCCAAAAAGAAAGCAAATCCAAGTATCAAGTGGACCCTACAATAGGAAACAGTGTTGATCGGCCATTAATAACTTATAATGGACTACAAAAGCTTTGAATGAATCTGATATTTGTTTTTTGCCTTCATATAAGTTCATATGACCTTATCAATGTGTTGGATGACAAATAAGCATTACAAAAACATTATGGTGAGCCCTAGGAAGTTTTAAATTATGGGATGTTTAGCGCCACCATTTTTTATGTATAATATGGTCCACATAATGTTTGGATCTGCTTCATTTTTTGGCATGTACAATAAAATGACATGGTAAAATGGATGGACACAGTGGATATAAAAATAATGATAATAAACAAATAAATAAATACATCAAGGTTGGTTCTATAGACCCACATTGTCTTTTAGTGAAGTTGGGATCGCCCTTAATCTGCTCCTGTAAAACATGGTTTTTCTTTTTCTTTTTCTTCAATTTTAAGATTCTACTTAGAAGAGTCTTTTGCAAAGAAACAAATAAAAATGAAAGGGTAAAAACTTAACTTTTAAAAAATAAGCTCTTTTTCTTTTTGCAAAGATTATACTTAGATTAATATGCTTGAGAAGAAACTGATATAGAGGGATATAAAAAACTCACCTTTTTTTTTAAAAAAAAAAAAGAAAAAGAAAAATGATTCTTCTTCTTTAGGCCATCTTTCTTCGCACTATGCTCGTGTTATTCATTTTTTCTCGCTTGGCACTTTAGAGGATCGTCCCGTCACTTCGCTCTTACGATATATTTCTATCACTCGGTACTTTAAATGATTGCCTCAACATTTCACTCACATGATCCATTTTTACTCAACACTTTGGAAAATTGCCTCAGCACTTTGCTCGTGCAATTGCTTTCAGTTGCTCGACACTTTGGATGATCCCGATCCTGGGATGCTACAAGGAGGATTTTCAACATCAGTTTGATTCGTAATAAGCATAACCAAAGGCATAACCCACAAACAACAACCAAAAACTCCATCACATTTCCACTATAATCAAAAACTTTACAAGTACAATGAGCATAAGGGAAATACAATGATGATAGACCAAAAGCTCCAAAAGATCAGCTACGCGCCCAAGCCTCAGCGCTGCTGATCCAACATCACCTGCACGCAACGGTCGTGCATAAGCTTATAGAAAGCTTAGAGGGTGGTGAAAGTGTATGCTCAAGGTAGTAATGCAGCTATGCAGTATCAGAGTAATGCGGAACATGCTGATGAATGCCAAGAATACCATTAGCCGTACCAAGGCCATGCGGTGCAAAGAATGATGTCGGCCATACCAAGGCCATGCAATGCGAAATGCAACTCAAGCATACAAATCCTCATCTAAGTCCACATGTCAATACAGCTCAAATCTGGAATATCACCGGGGTCTAGTACACTCCAAGCCAGATTGCCGCCCCATCGCGCGCAATAAGGTGAGTGGAAAAGACCTCGCTATCCGCCTGCCAATATCGGGCTCGGCTCGTCAATAGCGGACCCATTCCTCGAGCTGGTCAGACTCAGCCTAGCATTGCCCCCTACTCTCGGGCGGGTAAGGCCGCACCCCCTTCCAACCGACCACGACACAGTGGAAAGCGCAACCGTCCGTAATCGGCACTCGGCGCTCATGCATCCACTCGGTCTAGACTTGGAGCAACCTCCCGATACCATAAGGGTTTAGGGACTTTCAACCAGGGATATATAAAGCACCCCAAGTAGAAAAGATTTCCGGTATCCAATCCCGCCAACCACGATACGCTCAGGAGGCTACGGCCCGATGTCGCTAGGCGTACAGAACCATATCACACAATGCGAATGCATGAATCATACTATCCGGTCATACAGATTCTGCGCGTATCATGCGCTCATGTAGGGCAACACCCTCTGTACGGGAGCATAAACAGTTCGCCCAAAGGCATATGCTATGATCAGTCATTTCTCATATCAAGCATACGTATGATGCATATGATCGTGAATCATGGGATTAAACATGTTATATGGGATGGATGATGTTCATAATGGAGACGGGCCTAGACGGCCTACACATTACACATATGGGCCTAACAATGGGCCCTCGGGAAAGGCATAATGCGGACATTGAACCAACACTATGCTTACAATGTGGACGTCAAACCAACATTGCTCCCAAGGCATAGCCCTGACGTAAACATCATTACATAAATCATGTTGGGACTGCACATTGCAATGAACCTTAGGTATATCTCATTGGGCCTTCAATACATCAAATGGGCCGTATCATATGGGCCTCATGTTCATCAAGTGAGCCACATCAATGGGCCACACCAATGGGCCTTATGTGCATTGCAATGGGCCATAACCCGTGGGCCTTAGAATGCATTAAATGGGCCTAATCTCATGGGCCTTATGAGTATCAAATGGGCCTCGCCAATTGGGCCCCATATGTACATCAAATGGGCCTAAACCCATAGGCCCCAAAATATTTTTAATGGGCCATAACCCATGGGCCCCTAATACATCTATGGGCCTCGACCCATGGGCCTCGCATATAAATCAAAGTGGGTCTCAACCATGGGCCACAAGTACTGAGATGGGCCTCCCATCATCAGCAAAATATACATAAAATAATATATAATATATATATAGTACATAAAATATTATATATATAATATAATATTAGATATATCCATATATATAGATATATATATATAGATATATATATATATACACACACACACACGTACACACCCACACATGCACGCATCACACACGCACATCACAGTGGCCCCACACAATCATCACAGGCTCCACCGTCCAGGACGGTGTAATGAAACACATACATCCATGTGGGCTCCATGTGGGGCCCACCGCGATGTTTCTATGCCATCCAACCCGTTGATAAGGCCAAGCGGGCCTAGTTGAAGGGTGAAAACAAATTTCACCCCGATCCAAAACTGTGGGCCCAAAAAGGGTTTCAAAGGTAGAGGCTCAATCCCACTGCTCCATATGGTGTGGGCCACCCGAGTCTTGGATCACACCGATTTTGGGTGGGCCCATGTCAGGGGGTGACCCACCCTATGAACGGGTCAGATGTCGATAAACATCAAGGTGGGGCCCACCCCTCGGTGGTGGTGCCGACCGCCGGACGCGCAGGGCAGTGCGGCCGCCGTCCTCGACAGCAGCAATGCTGCTATGTTAAGTTTTATTATTATTATTTTTTTATTTTCTTGAGGATTTTCACGGTGGGGTCCACATCCAAGCAATCCACTCCATCCAATGGCCCTCCATGGCTCTAGACAAGCAAAACAAGCCCAATATTGGGCCTGTTTCGGCGTATAAAAGCAATAGGGAAGGTTTTAATGGTGAAGACCACCATTTGCTACGGTATGGCCCGCCAATTAATCCCATCTTTCGGCTCAACGCCTAAAAGAGGCTTGGGAAAGGAATGGTTGGTGTGGATTGAAGACATACATCAAGGTGGGGCCTACATGGGAGGGCCACCCTAAAGCTTAGTTAGAAGCTGATATTTGTGTTTCTTCCCAGCAAACGTCCAGCGTCCCTGGACGCTGGACTTGGCACATACGTTGGGGGTGGGCCCTGCTTAGGTGGGCCACCAAGTGATGGATGGCATGGGCACTACATATATAAGGTGGGCCCCACTTATAAATAGTTTGGATAAAATACCTACTTCATGGTGGGGTCCATTCAAGTGGGCCACATAACCTCATTATCATCACAAAAATAAAATAAAATAAAATAAAAGAGAGAGGGATAGAGAGTGAGACCCGTGTGATGGAGGGACCCCGGCACTATGGGCCCTCCCTTGCACTAAATCATACATCAAGTGGGTCCCATTACATGTGGGGTCCATGGAATTGAAATCCAACGGTGGAGATCCTTTCTCCACTAAAATATATGGTCTAGATGACCCTAAGCATACAAGGAAATAAACATCATGATAGGGTCCATGGAGAATGGCCCCATCATGGAATGATCATGATGACCAAGTGGGCCATCGGCCACATCTTAGGGTCCAAAGTGAGATCCAAACCATTGATCGGTTGGCCTCACTTGGCCCATCTTAAAAATATCAAAATCTACCCTATCAAGGCACCCACCACTTGATCTTCTTGCTCCCTTGGCTTCCTTAGCTCCTAGTGCTTCTCTTTGATGGAGGAAGATGAGAAATGGATGGTTGAGATGAGAGATCTAAGGATGGGAAGGTGGGCCACACATGTAGCTTGGGAGGAAATGGGAGAGGCTCATACGTATGGAATTCTTGCTTAAGGGAGGGTTTGAAAATGAGAGAGACTTGTAAGGGAGAGAGAGAGAGAGGGGGAGTGATGGGTGATGGAGTGATGGATGGAAGAGAGGGATGGGTGTAAGAGACTTTTTGACTTTTTTGACAAAAGTTGTAAGAAAGGGTATGGGTGGTGTAAGAACTTTTTGACTTTAGGGGTTTCTTGGGAAAGGGTGAAGGGTGATGTGTACTTGATATGATGGGATTGATTGATTGATGTGACACCTTGTAGAGATTCTCTTGGGATTCGCACGCGCGGCGTTTCCTCGCACCGAACGCTGGCCCACAACTCCCGACCAGAGCATCGCATCAGCGCACGAGTCGCGGCATCGGAACCGCGGCGACGATGCGGTCGCTAAGGTACGAGTCCTGGGTTGAGTCGACTCGGGTTGACGGCACGACAATACAGGTCACGCGCAATGACTGGTTAAAGGTCGAAGCTTACGATATATTTCTGTCACTCGGTACTTTAAATGATTGCCTCAACATTTCACTCACATGATCCATTTTTATCACTCAACACTTTGGAAAATTGCCTCAGCACTTTGCTCGTGCAATTGCTTTCTGTTGCTCGACACTTTGGATGATCGCCTCAGCATTTCACTCACAAGATCCTTTCTGTCACTCGACACTTTGGCAAATGCACTCGACACTTCAGTTGCAACAACCATTTCTGTCACTCGATACTTTGGAAGATCACCTCAACACTTCTCTTGCATGGTCCATTTCTATAACGTTCTGAATTTTCGCTATTTTGGATTGTCAAAAATCCTTAAATTTTTTCTTATATAACTAGCCTATGTCGTCACTTATTAACTCTTGATGCTCGAGGTGAGCCTATACGTAGGTGATACCAATAAAGAATACCACGAATTCGATTAATCAACTATAGGAAGTCAACAAATCCGCCCAATCACTTAAGCATCGAGCTTAGCCTCATGATTTGTTCACATAGGGCCCAAATTTAGCCAGTCTATCATTGAATAATCAAAACGACCACAACTAAATTAAAGACATACCTAAAGCAGAGAAAACTATGAGTCAGATCTTAATTAATAAACTAAATCAACCTAGTTACTCATTTAGCCCAAGAACCAACGGTCTAAAGTGATCATGACCAAATCGTCATTTTCGCTAATTGTGAATATGCCACACTATAAATAAATTTAATCCAAACCCTAATCATTGCGCACAAGAAATTTTGATACCTAATTCATTCCAGAAATATCTTTATTATCCAAATGAGCTCTAGACCACTTGTTAGTGGGCCACTACTTCCGAAACTATATAATAATGTCCGTCTCACTGGGCTTGACATCCATCGCGGGTGGCGAATCAAGATAATGCCTATAACTACGTAACTTGGGCCAGATGCCGAGTACTTGAAATGCACAAATACCTAAGGTTAAAACCTGAAACTTAAGTGAAACGAATTGCTTTGGAATGCCGAGGAGTTTTTGTTCTTATATAAGGTGAAGGCCAGCCCTAAGTACTTGGGCTAGTATTACTTCTTGGCGTGGGTGAACAGGGACCATGCCCTCATAACTGGTAACCTGTCTTCCAAAAAGAACTTGAAGGACAAGTGGCTTTAAGTGTCCTGAGAGTGGGATGCCCCAGCAGCTGATGTGGCTAAGTTGTGATCTAGAGTTCCTACGAGATTCACCAATCCAGGTCGGACATAACTTAGCTATAGACTAGTAAATTTCTCTAGTTATGTAGTTCTATTTGCTGACCATAGTGGCAAAGATGAAGGACACTGCTGACAGAGTTTAGAATAAGCTGATTACACCTGAGCTCCTACATTGATCCAGGCTCTCTCTAACCGTCCTGACAGGTAGATAATAGATAGTTGAATTTTCTTGGGAGTTCTTGTATTCGCATTCCATTTTTTTCGTATTTGACTATGAGTATTTTTTTGTATAGAAATGACCGACCTTCCTCACCTCGTAAAAAGGGTTCAACTTCCTTCTGAGATTGAGGTAGCCCATATGAAGAAGACGATGAAGAGGAGAGCTATTGTGCCCTAGTCGCAGTGGGCAGGATCCTCCGCTGCTGTGGGGGGAAGGTAAGAGCCCAATGCTGAGGAGCTCCTAGTAAAGCAGCCAGCTTTGGCTACTACAAGTGGGGGAACCCAGGATGCCCTTTCTTCTAAAATCCCTCCTCAGCCAATGGCTTTAGAGGTAGTAGACTTAGAGCCTTCCTCGGCTTAGGAGGAGGTTCCCCCTGCCAAGGAGCTCCAACCCCCCATAGTCCAAGTTTAGGCCGAGGAGGGTGGTACATCGGGCCAATAAGTTGATGAGGCCAGCAGGTTGGGTCCTTTGCCCTTGGGGTATTATATGAGCCACGTCACCCCGTGGGCGGCTCAGCACATCCCAGAGGAGGAGATGATGACTATAATTAATGTTAACCTGATGTCCCTCCTAATTGATCTAACAACGACTTTCTACAAGGTAAACCTCCTCCCCTCTGTTTGTTGCTTTTGTTTTCGAACCGTCATTTTTTTTCTAACAGATTGGCATCTTTATTTTTTCTTTCAGGCCATTCCCACTCTCCTGTTCGCCTGTTGATCGTTCGGGCGATTGGCTGAGGAGTGGGAGCAGGCAGAGGAGTCGCTTCAAGCCAAGATCATTGAGGCCGAGACCCTCCAATGGGCTTTGGAGAAATTTGGGGAGGAGCATGAAGCTTTGAAGATCCAGTTGGATGAAGCCCAATGGAATCCTTGGCATGGGCTGAGCTGGAGGGGGTGAGGTCATGCCTCTCTTGGTCCGAAAGAGAGCAGGTTGAGGCAGAAGCCAGGGCCGCAAGGTTGGAGGCTAAGTTGGTCGATGTCAGGACCAGTTCGGCGGCCAAGTTGGCTGAGGTTGAGGTCTCCATCCTGTCGAATCAGACAACAGCAGTGGAGAAATACAAGGCCTTAAAGGAGCAGGCCGACGAGGTGGAGGTATACTATAGCCTCGACTATGAGCGTTGCCTCGAGCATGTTAGAGGGTGATATTCCAAGCTCGACTTGGACGACTTGGGTGAAGAAGCTCCTGCATATCCGACTCTGACCACTGCTAAAGTCAAGCAGCCTCCCCCTCAAGTGGACTAAGCCTTGCCTCCCTCTTATCCCTGTAAAAAATTTTAGCTTTTGGTTTCTGTAATGTTTTTATCTGTCAATGAAAAACCTTTTTGGCCATGACTTGTTATGCGATTGTAATACCAACTGGGAATTTGATGTCCTTGTGTGTTACCTTTGAATTTTCGATTTGAGTGCATGTCTGTGCATGCATTTACACGTATTTAGGACAAAAAATGAGTGATATGGGATCTGCCAAAACTGCCATATTAATAATAATAATAAGTTATGGGACAGACCCTGGGGTTGCCCATCCTGAATCGGGGTGGCCATGCTAAAATTGGACAACAAGAGGGGTTACCCACCCCGAATCGGCGTGGCCATGCCACCCCATGTCCAACAATTTTCTACGTGATCAGATTTTGACAGTTTTAGTGCACTGACTTCAAAAATTCATATCTTTTGTTTTACAACTCCAATTAAGGTGATTCAAAAGTCAGATTGAATATTGATGAGTTTAGTTTTATAAAAAAATAAAAAAACTAAAAGTAGGTTTGTTTTAGGACTTTTTAGAAATTATACTAAAATCATTGTATTCAGCCAGCCGGTGCTTTCGAAATTTTTAGAATATTTCTATAATTCAAAATATAATAAACTTTAGTAGGGATAAATTTTTCTATATTCACCCCATATGAATATGCTTAACCCACCATTAGAATTGCAATATGAGGAACTTATACACGTAAACATGACACTCGAATCTGACGATACACATGCTTTACCCCTAATCTCTCCATAAACTCACTTTATGTCCATCTGTTCACGAAACTGACCATACATTCACCTACAAACATGGTCAGAGTGTTAATCATCAAGTTTCCTTAATTTTAGCAAGTCATCTGACCATCCATCATGTTTGGATCCGCCAAATGGCCCACACGAAACTCATGGTAAATCGATCATCATAAAGATCTTACTGTTTAGGTTCAAACTACTAGGTAACTTAGCAATCAGAGGTGTACAAATATTATTTTGAATTACGGAGTGTGTTAGCCACTAAAGGAACATCTTAGTCATCCTTGATAGATCAGGGCCCAAATTTAAACAGGGGAGAGGATGTGTAAACTAATGATCACCTGTCAAATTTCACCTACATACATGGTCAGAGTGTTAACCATCAAGTTTCCTTAATTTTAGCAAGTCATCTGACCATCCGTCATCTTTGGATCCGCCAAACGAGCCACGTGAAACTCATGGTAAACCGATCATCATGAAGATCTTAGGGTTTAGGTACAAACTACCAGGTAACTTGGCAATCAGAGGTGTACAAATATTATTTTGAATTACAGAGTGTATTAGCCACTAAAGTAGCATCTTAGTTATCCTTTATAGATTAGGGCCCAAATTTAAACAGGGGAGAGGATGTGTAAAATAATGATCACCTGTCAAATTCCACCCCATTTCGACGATGAAGTTACAAGTTACGGACAGCGGGAGTCCAGGCAAAGGAAAATGGTTGATTTGGAAATTTTAAACACATATAGCCAGCAACAATCTATTCGTGGTTACGTAAGTAGTTTTCTAGGGCAATTATCAATCACACATTGTTACAATGTGTGGCCCACCTAAGACTCAGATTTGTCCCATATTTGAGGCCATAGCTGAGCATGACCTTGCAAGGGTGATGAACGAAGTGGATTTCCCACCAAACATCAAGATGGAAACCACCTCTACCCCAGTCATCCACCAAAACCAATAATTTCATGTGACATGAACATAACTGACTTCTCGATTACGCGGTGAACACAGCCCCACGTTCCCACATGGATTAATGGTGTGGCCCACTCCGAACCTAGATTTGCCCCAGATTTTGGCCCCTAGCCTAAAATCACCATATAAAATAGATGATCGGAGTTGACGTCCCGAAAGACCACCACAACTGGGCCCCACCCACTCCCAAACTAAAAGGTGACGGACACTGTTACAACGCTGGTAAGGAATCTGCACACGGGAAAACTTCCCTTCGTCCAGGAAGCTTGGCTAAGGCAGATCTTTGATCTGGCGGGCCAATCAACATCGATAGACCAATCTAGGGTGTCCAGATCATTAACCGACCAAGTCTATGATGGTGTAAGGGAGAAAGATGGGAGGACCGAAACTCATGCACCTGTTCTCTGTTACGTAGACAGGGACGTGCGTAAGAAGATTTCTGATTCTTCCTTACTGCGTAAATAGAAATACGCTGAAGGACTTGCATCCATACAACTTATAAAAAGGGACACTACTGTCCATAAAAACGAAAGCAAGAGAGAAGGAAGGAAGGAAGGAAGAAAGAAAGAAGGAAAGAAAGAGAAAGAAAGAGGAAACAGAGGTGGTTGTTGCTCACGCCAAGTACAAGGCCAATCCGTCCTTCTTTCCCCTTTTCTTCTCAGAGCTCCATTTTTCTTTGTTTCTCATAACGATGGTGATGGAGAACTTCACCGAGACAATCAGAGCCAACTTGGTAGAAAATCATACCAAAGTTTAGGGTCTTTAATGCAAACAGTATACAACATGTTCAATCACACATCAACAAAATTTCCATTCAATCTAGTTAGGCTTAACACTATTGTAAGTCAGATTTGGCCTAATCTTAATAAAGTTCAAAACACCTGAATTAGGTTAAAGTTGGACCATAAGGTTTCCTGACATCTAAACAGACGATCAAGGTAACCAAAGGTGATGGTTTATCCTTTAAGCTTACATTAATTTGAGTTAGTAAAATTTAATTTGTCTTTGTATAAAACTTTTCCCTTTAAATTTACTTTAATTTAAGTTTATGTGATTTATCTTGCCTTTTATCTGTTCTCATGTTATTCAGATATTCTCTCTGCATTTTTTTAATTTATCATCAATAATTATGGGCCTTTTTGGATTAAGGCATGATGTTAATTACAATTGATTTTTCTGAATTTATGTGAGGCCATGGATACAAGCCTTGCCCTTGCCTTATCAAATTTATTGAGTTGGCCTCGCCACTCATCTCTTTATTTGAGTTGGCTTTACCACCCATCTCTTTATTGAGTTGGCCATGGCCACACTCTTATTATTGAGTTGGTCATTGTCACTCTTCTATTTGTTGAGTTAGTCATTGCTACTCTTCTCTTATTGAGCTAACTATTGTCACTCTCATCTTTGTTATGTTAGTCATTGCCACTTTTTGAGTTGACCATTGTCACTCTTCTCTTTATTATTTTGGCCTTGTGCTATCTATCTTTAAGGCTTGGGCATGTGTCTTGTTATTCTAGAACCTACATGATTTAGATCATGTTCTCTATTAATGTAAGTGATGTGTTGAAGGTATCACGACTAGTAACTCAATATTTATCATGAACATAATACGTTATAGGTAGCGGCGTTCTTGGTTGGCATGTAATTCTGTGGGTTGATTAGCGTTGTGCACAAATCGATGTATGTAAATTGTCATACGTGTTATATCACTTTTTTTGGGATTGGATGTCGTAAATAGTCACTCCATGAACACATTGTGTTATGTAAATTCTCCAATTGCATTGTTGTGTCACGTTGAGATGTTCGCATAAATTCACGTTAGCGTTGGTCATACCGGTGAATATCCATAGTTACGGGTTGCGGGTCGAGTCAGTTTTCTATAAATTATATTCTACATTGTGATGATTACTACATATGATGAGCCGCATACACTTTTCTAGGCATGTATCTCATGCAGGTTGTTTGTGCATGTTGATACTCCCTGTAGTAGTGGAGTATAAGATGTATTAGGACCCTTGCATTATTTTTATGAATCTCTTAAATTATTGTTAATCTTAAAGGATAACCATCACAATGAGTAGGGCATTGACCCTCTCCTAATCGTACAGATGATGCAAGTGATGCACAAATCGAAGACCTAAAGGACCATCTCCTTATGGAAGATTATACTGAAAGAATAAGAAGATGCTTTATGATTTAGTTTTACACTTTCGTTGCGAACTCGATAATATGATAAGTTCCCATTGAGAGGGTATTTGATTATTTAATGAATTCTTTTACTCTGATAAAATAATCAATCCAGTCGATTTTATTCTTTTGAATGTTACCTTCATAAATGTATCCGGATGCGATTTAAAAATAATAATAATAATAAGGTGCGATCTCTAAAGTATCTAAAGTTTTATATTATTAACACCCAATTTTCTTGAGCATGAGCATAAACTCTGGTCCTGAAAATTTAAGGCGTTACACTAATAACCATTAGTGATACGATCCTCAAGTATTGGGAGCTGAGCATGGTGATATGAGACATTGTGTATGTGTTGTCGGCCTAAGCCGGGGTGACGAGCCTCCCCTTAGTGACCAATGAGTAATCAAGGAGGATATAAGCCTAGTACATCAAACTGTAATGATGCGACCACTTTACATTTGCATTTGGGTGACGACCCTTACATCATTTGTGGGCACCCTCCACCCATCAATGGGTAGCCTAACCCTGTGCGTTCGGGTTATGTCATTCGGGTCTTTAGTGATCAGTTAGGCCAGTGCAAGCCTCACATTGATTGAGGAGTTATCATCTGGGTGGTAAATCCTATTACGGATCAAGAATCGCAAACATAGAGCCGCTATAGCTGCCCTGGGCCTAACAATCTTGATAAGGCCATTGACTAAATATAGGTATTCAAGCTTCCCCAATTTTGTTGGATGAACAGACTTAATAAATTTACTCAGCTAACACATACATTCATCGCATCACATTAGTTTAGACTGTGGCGACTTGGGCGTTGTGGTCGCGTGTTGATGGAGTGTTAGCATTTGCGAATGTGGCGTTGGAGTTGCTAATGAGAGAGTACTGGATTGTAAGGGCATGCATCATTTTATGGCATCATGAATGTGCATTAATAAGAGCATTTAGGAATTAGGTGTTTAAGTTGCTTTATCAGTACTTGTGTTAGTGAAATTGATAACATGTATAACTTAGAGTTAATGGAACCACTGAGTTAGTTACTCACTCCCACCTAGGACAGTGTTTTAAAACACCAACTAGCCATTATTGTTGATGCAAGTTCTATTGAGGCCTCTGAAGGGTAAACTTGAGTCGGCTTGTACTTTCATCGTGATGCCTTGGGAGAATCAGGAGAAGCGGGAAGACCTTGCTTTTATTTTAGTTTTGTGCATGTATATGTTAGAGTCCCCAATCGAGCATGCTTTACGTGTAAGTTTTTTCATATATTCATTGTGGCTTGTATAATTCCCATTTTGGGCGATCATCACTATTGGAATTGTATTTTTGACTCTTAGCCCTATATTTATGGATTTTTGTTATCTCTACCTCGTTTTAGATTCACTATGTTGAATTGCCCAACTCTGATTATTTGTGTATGAAATTAATGTGAATCTGAATGAGGACATATGTGCATTTTATTAAGTTAACAACTGAGAACTCGGGATCAGAATTTATGTACCCGTGTGTCAATTTTCGGGGCATTAAAGTGATATTCAAAGTAGAATAAGTAGGTCGAGCAACATCGATATGTTGTAATAGGCCGTGCATGGTAGAATTATTGAGTCAACCAGATAGTAGTAGGCCGAGCACTCGGTAGAAGGAGTTTCTTCCCTTAAATTGAGGGAAGTACTTGTAGTTGGTCATATAGCTCGGATAGTTCGGATAATAATTGTTGATTTCATCATGTGTTCCTAAATGCTTTTAATAGATCAGGTGTAGTAAAGCAAGGGGGTAGGTCAGCCAATGAGCAGATTTTGAAATAGTTGACGTAGTGATAAACCGAGAGCTAAGAATTTTCTTCCCTTGAATTGAGGGGTCTTTATGGTTGATCATATAGCTCGGATAGTCATTTTATGAAAGAAATTTCCTTCCCCTGACTTGGGGAAGTTCTTTAATCAGAGGAAGTCATTCCCTTGAATTAAGAGAAATCCTCATAGTCGATCACATAGCTCGGATAGTAGAAATGTTTAAAAGAAATTTTCTTCCCCTGAACTAGGAAAGTTTGTTTACTGTTGAATTCGTAAAAATAGTAGACATAAAATAGTGCCAATGTCCCAAGCACATTTTTCCCTTTGAGAAGGGAGGTCGCTTTAGTTGAATGGATCATTAAGTCGACGCGCTCATAGTCATCAGATTCCTCAGCTCCTTAGGAATAGTAGATTTTCAAGTGCTCGATGTTGCATGGATGAGGCAGGGTCTATCCATCTATATCCTCCAGTCGATAAGCTCCTGGCCGCGATGTACCCGTTATCTTGTATGGTCCCTCCTAGCTTTGTCCCAAAGTTCCCGAGCCAGGCTCCTTAGTGTTCTAGAAAGCTTCATGGAGGACAAGGTTTCCCACCACAAACCTCTGAACCTTGACCCAGGAATTGTGGTATCGGGTGACCCGTTGCTAATGGGCCGCAATTTTCAACTGTGCTCGTCCCTTCTCCTCCTCTAGTAGGTCTAGACTTAGCGTCATCTGCTCAGCATTTTGATTTTATCGAAGGAGTTGATTTGCGCAGTAGGGAGTCCCATTTCGACTGGCACCACGACCTCCACGCTGAAGGCCAGCAAAAAGAGGTCTCCCTTGTTGACGTCCGAGCAGTGGTTCGGTATACCCAGAGGATGTACAGTAGTTTCTCGGCCCAAGTCCTGTTGGATTTCTCGAGCTTGGTCTTCAGGTGGTTCTTTATAATTTTATTAATCACATCTACTTGTCTATTATCCTGAGGATGCCAAGGTGATAAGTAGGCGTGTGGATTTCGAGCCTTTCGAATAGACCTTAGAATCTTGCATTTTCGAACTTCTTACCGTTGTCCGAAATGATAGTGTGCAGGATCCCATACTTGCAGATGATATTCTTCCAAACGAAGTTAGTAATCTTCTGCTCGGTGATTTTGGCTAATGGCTTGGCCTCAGGCCACTTGGTAAAGTAGTCGATTGCTACCACAGCGAAATTGGTTGGAACTTTACCTATTGGCAAAGGCCTTATGATGTCGATTCCCCAGTGGGTGAATGGCCAAGGGCCGCTAATTGGGTCAATTGCTCAGATGGCTGTTGTGGTATCGCTACGAACCATTGGCATTTGTCACACTTCCGTGTGTACCGCTTACCATTCTCTTGGATGGTCGGCCAAAAATACTCTTGTCGAATAACTTTGTGGGCGAGTGCTCTGCCGCCTAAATTATTACCGCAGCGTGAGCTTCACTGACGTCGGCGGAGGCGGCGTGATAACACTATCAAAGCTAGTGTGAGCTTTTCAATGTCAGGGTATTTGGTCTCGGCTTGGACTAGTGCTTTACTGATGTAGTAAATGGGAAGTTGTTTGCCCTTAACCTTTCGAATTAGGGCCGAGCCTACTGATGTGGAGAAAATTACTAAGTAGAGCAGCAACGGCTCTCCCTATTCAGGATTGAAAAGTAGAGGGGCAATCCCATGTACCGCTTGAGCTGCTGGAAAGCTTGCTCATAATCGTCTGTCCATGTCGGCTATGCTTTACCCTTCAGTTGTTGAAAGAACGGAAGATACTTCTCGGTAGCTCTAGAGACAAACCTATTGAGCGCGGCGACTTTGCTTATGAGGCATTGGATTTTCTTTGTAGTTTTGGGTGGGCTCATGTTCAACAATTCTTGTATCGTATGGGGATTTTCCTTAATTCCTCTTTGGTTGACCAGAAAGCCGAGGAACTTTTTCGATCTTACTTCGAAGGCATATTTGCTCGAGTTCAGCTTTATTTGGTGCATCCTCAGGACGGTAAATATCTCATCGAGATCGGTCATGTGATCTATGGCCTTAATGCTCTTGACCAACATGTCATCGACATAGACCAACACGGAGTGTCCGATCTGCCAGGCAAACATTTTGTTAACAAGCCATTGATACGTCGCTCCAGCATTCTTCAGCTTGAATGGTATGACTTTGTAGCAGTAGAGTCCCTCATCAGTGATGAAGGTCATCTTCTGCTTGTCGTGCAAGTGCATGTCGATCTGGTTATAACCGAATAGGCGTCCATGAAGCTGAGGAGCTCATACCCTTCCGTACTATCGACTAGCTAGTCGATTCTTGGGATAGGGAAGCTATCTTTATGACATGCTTTGTTTAGATCTGTGTAGTCAACACACACCCACCATTTTCTATTAGACTTCTTCACCAGTACGATGTTGGCGATCCAATTGGGATAGTAGATTTCTTCAATGAACCTGACTTCGAGGAGCTTGCCGACCTCCTCTCCGATGATGGTATACCATTCTGGTTTGAATGCTTCTCACTTCTATCTCACTGGTTAGTAGTTGGAATCGACGTTCAGCCAGTGAACCATTACTTTGAGTTTGATGCTGAGCATGTCTTGGTGTGATCACGCGAAGACATTAGCATGTCGCTTTAGTAGACTGATGATCTCATCCTGCAGACTTGGGGCCAGCAGAAGTAAACAACGATGGAGACCTGGCTAGAGTAGGGGACCCTTCGAGGTCAAAGTTAGAGTAGACAAACTAGGTTTAGTAGAACTTTAGAATTTATTTGTGTGTACCTTTCACCATATATGAGGCTCTTATTTATAGCCTTATGATGTCGACAACGCATATATATGGCAATGTATTTGCCAATCAGTTGCATATCATAAAAGGGATTGTCCCAAAATTCAAGTCGTTATCATCGGCTTGATTCTCGACGCAGATCTCAGGAGACTTATCTTCCCCGTATAAGAAGGAGATCTCCTAGTGGTTAGCTTCCAAGGACATCGTGGTAGAGGGTCGAGGCCGACTTCAAAGTCGGATTTGCTGAGGTCCCACCGACCGAATTGAACTGTTATTTGTGGTCAGTTCCCAAGGTCGAGGTTAGTATTCGATGTCGAGGTCGATATCTAAGATCGAGGTTGGTACCTAAGGTTGAGGTAGCAAGACGTCGACCAGAGCTGAACCAGCCGTTGGTGGTCGATCCTCTAGGTGTTTGTAAAGACAGTGCTCGGTCATTGAAGCCAAACTCTTATCCGACCTCCCTTGTGCTTTGTCTTATATCTCATTATGGTTATCTTAGTTAGTTCTTTTTACACGGTAAATGATCTAGGGTCATGGATGGTATGGCCAAAATCTAATGCTGATTGTTGATCCTGATCCTCTAATTCAGTGTTACTCGAATAAACGGTTGAGATAATTAGAGAGAATAGTCAAAATTCAACTAGAAATACGTGGACGGAGACGTCCACTTGGTATGTTTTGGACACTCATAGATCCATTGTCAAGGCCCGTCAGATAGACGTTTCAGATTGTCAAACGATGCTGCTGTTTGAGTCCCCATCGGATGAACTACACATGTACTTTGTAATTTCTTTCGAAAGGATCGGTATTTGCACCCGTTCAATGCATCCCAGGTCCCATAAGCAAGAAGAGGGTCGCTGTATATGATATGGCCGAACGATTCTCTGATTGATCCAGTCATAAGATAGGTCACACGTGTAGGGAGAATGGATGGTTAGAGAAAAGGTACACAACTAATGTACATGCGTGGCCTACCTCATGAGTGAGCTACCAGTTTCTTAAGTTAGGCCGTGTTGCGAAATGACCGTGTAGGATTTTGCACGTGAGTGGCACATGGGCACGTGTGGAGTCCGGCCATGTCCGACACCATGCGGCCCTGACCGTGGCCACACTTTGATGTATATAATGCACATATCCATGCGGTCCATCCACTTTGGACGATTTTTTCAGCTCATCTTAGTACATCGAACCAAAAATAAAGCAGATCCAATTCTCTGGTGGCCAAAATAAAGCAGATCTCAACATAAGAAAAATCTCAGACCACATCACGTGAAACAGCGGTGTTGGACTATTAAAAGCTTCTCGTGTACTACAAATATCAAGCGGATGTTTGGTTTAAAATTTTGCCCCCTCGTCTAAATCTTTTGACCTTATCAAGAGGTTGGATAACGAATAAGTATTGCAGTGGGCCTCGGGGAAGTTTTTATTTTTATGATGGCTGTTCAATCATCATTGTTTCATTTCTAGGATAAATGCTCTAAAGTGAGCTGGAAAAATGATGAACGGCATGGATATATAACACATGCATCAATGCAGGCCCACATCGAGGGGGACACGGCGTGGTGAATCCCTGACTGTGGGTTCCACCGTGATGTAAGTACCTTATATCCACACTGTCCTTCCGTTTTAGCGGCAGTTCATATGAGGCATAATCCAAAAATAAAGCATATCCAAATCTAAGGTAGACCACGCCACAGAAAACAACGGTGATTGAATACCCACCGTTAAAAAATTCTTGTGGGCCACTAGAATGTTTATTTACCCTCCAACCTATTGATAAGGCCACAAAAACCTGGACGAAGGAACTACACAAATGTCAGCTTGATCGAAAACTTTCGCAGCCCACAAGAAATTTTGAATGGTCGATCACTACTGTTTCATGTGGTGTTAGTCCACCTGAGAGTTGGATCTGCTTCATTCTTGAGATCATATCCTAAAATGAGCTGCAAAAATGAATGGACCGCATGGATGTAAGTCACATATATCACGGTGGGCCCCACAGTCAGGAATCCACCAAGATCGGTGGATCCGGGGATCCACCAGAGCCGCGTCCATGTAAACGTTGTAGCCGTTTCCCTTCGCTTTCGTGCATGACCCGCCGTTTGGGTCATGATTCTATATTTAGAAAATCTCAGAAGTATTTTTCAACACGCATTCCTACGCAGGCATCATCATCGCCGGCACTATGGCCCGTTGTGAAATTTTAAGATCTTGCCAATTTTGAACCGTTCACCATCTTACCATTGGAATGTAACATCAAAGAATATTTTGACGTCAACGTTCATTCTACACGTGAGTATTTAAAAATGGAATTGTTTATTACGTTCATTCTACACGTAAGTATTTAAAAACGGAATTGTTTATTATTTTATAATAAATATTTTTTAATATTTTATTTCCTGCGAGGTTTTCCGATAATCTGATGTGAAAAAACGTCCAAATCTGAAAACTTCTCCAGAAAATGTGATTCTGGGAAATCGCGATAGGAGAGATTTATGGCGCCGAAGTTCCTTGTCTTTACACGGAAAATTGGTGCACTCCACCTTGAAAACCGCCAAATCAGGCACTTATAGAGACTTATCCAAGCAAAAATGCTAACGACGCCACGCCTTTACGCGGAAAATTAGTGCAGCCTACCTTGAAGAATTCCAAGTTAAGCCCTTCTGGACTTCCGTCCAACGAAATGCCAAGTACGCCTCACCTTTTCATTCTAGTTGGCAGGATTTTATCATAGCGGGCCATATAGAGTAGAACCTGTTAAGGAAGGACTTCAAGTCCACCTCACGCGTGTGCTTAGACACATGTGGATGACACGTTGTGGTCCCCTTCTCCCTCTCTAACACCCCTGCTCCTCCCTTTCTAGTCGTTTCCTCCTCCCTCTCTTCTCCTTCTCCACTTCTCCTTCGTAATGCAATTAAATTAATATAAATAAAGCTTTCAAGGAGTGGCCTGATGAGGAAGGAGTTCGTGTCTGTCCTCACGCCTCGAGCATGTGCTGAGGCATGTGTGGCTAAAGCCGTGTGGGAGAGGTGGTGGTATCTTTATCCCTTCCTTACTCCACTCCTTTTCCTTCTTCGTCGCTAACTCGTTTACGTCTCCTTCTCTACTTGGTCTCCTTCTCTAACTCCTCTTCACTTGTCACACCTCTTCACCGAGAACTCGAATTCACTCGATTCAGTTGCTAAATATAGCGTGTGACTCAATGGAGAGGAGATCGTTGTATTACACACAAATATATATTCCTCACAATATGCAAAATCATTCATCATCAAACATAAATAAATAACGCCAACATCCATTTTGCTAGTCTCCCACCACAACATAGATAATCATTCAAATAAAATGAGATAAAAATCTTTATTCCTACAAGTGATCTCTAAAAGCATGCATCTCGAAGTCATCACTCCACTCGCGGAGACTCTGGACTGCCCTGGATGGTTTTTTAATCATCAGAATTGAGTTAACAACCCAACTAGTAGTTGTACGGATGAGTTCATAGTACACACTTCATATGCAAATATTTTACTATACTACACTATCATATAGTAGTTTATAAAATGAATAATCAGGACCATGGCTGTGCACAGCATCCAGCTTACCAACACCCATTCAAACCAAGACTAACACAAGTACATCACATGTAGGAGCATACACGCTTCCTGCACAAGGCTGACTTGCAGTTTCTCAGGTACGACATGTGACCATATAATCTAGCAATGAATGGCTTACTTTAAAGGTAGCCAAACTTCTTCCCAAACCTTGACCATAGTCTAAGGAGAAGGCTCTATTGGTACCAACTTGGTTTCTAACGGGAACTCTGCCAAAGAATTTAAGGGATATTCACTCCCCGAGTTGTCTGGTGTTCTCATATAATTACATCAATTATTAATTCATAAAGCAATTGTATATTTAATAGATATCAAAAAGTTATTCACAATAAGCCAAAGTACACATGAAATGCTATGAGATTCATGTAGGGAAAATCCATCTGTGTAACTGACTACTTACCCAAAGTGTCCTAATTGTTCATTTTGACAATTTCTCTAATTCCTATAAGCTAGATCTAAGATCAACCTGGGGATCATGGTGAGCATGGCTAGATCAAGAACCATTTATGTTGTAAATTACAAACTATCACTACTAGAAAAATGGGCAAAGGCTACGGATAAAAGCCATAGCTAAAGGGCCATAGCTACGGTTAAAGTTCGTAGCACGACCGTAGCCATTGGTGCCGTAACCATAGGTCTTACAGCTATGGCTACGGATTTAATCCGTAGCTATAGAGACAAAAGGTATGGATTAAATCCGTAGCAATACCTTCTGTAACTTAAAGTATACATAGCTATGGATTATATCTGTAGCTTAAAGTAGAACGAGGACCGTAGCAATAGGCTAAAATTAGAAATAGTTACCGTTTAATAGTCGTAGCTAATGCCTATTTTTATTTAAATAAAATATAATAATGGCATCTCTTTCCATTGTACATGCCCTGGTAGATCATTCATTCATTCATTCAAATATAATCATTCATTTTAATCAAACTTCACGGCTAAATCATTCATTCATTCAATCAAACACAATCATTCATTCATTCAATTAAATACAATCATTCATTTTAATCCACTCACAAAATTGTACAATACCAACATAATAGTTATATGTCTATTTAAAGTTTTCATTGACAGCAAGATTTAACGCCTTCTCGCAGCCAAATAGCTTGTCAACAATCGCAAGCGAGAACTCCATGGATGTGCCTCTACTGGTTATTAATTTGCCATCAACTAACACCCTATTCTCAGCTTCGCTTTGATCTAAAAGCTTACTGCACATGGCTGAAAATAAATTTCATCATACAAACAACGTAATCATATGAAAAAGCTATGCCTGAAGAATTAAATTATAGAGAAAGACAACAAGGAGATGACATAAAAAAGAAAGATAATACTTGGGAGCATACACTGATCTTCTCATTTCTGAACAAGTAAAATCTGCAACAGCCAAAGACAAAATAAACATTCAGCTATTCAAAATACCAACTAATATAGGTATAGCAATACCAACTAAATTTGCAAAAATAGACATAGCTGTAGAGTTTAGATATATACATACGTCCTTCCCCTCAAACTTCTCATCAATGATCTCAGCAAGTTTCCTTCCAACTTTATTGAGGAATGGGGTTAATACCATTGACAACACAACAATGATTATAAGCAGCTTGTTCAGCTCAAGTGGCAGTACTCCAAGCCTGCTCACAGAAGAGAATCATGACACAACATATTTGGAAATGATTAATAATCCGGTACACTGTCATGGAGATATATAGTGACTGACTTGTTTGCTAGTAAAAATACTACAAAACCAAACCTGCCTCCTTGTGATAGAAGTAGTCCAATTCGTACACTTTCTTGAAATGTTAATCCAACACAGGGACCTATCACAGTTATTATAAGTGTCTTGGTGACAATTAGACCTGCCAAGAGCGAAAGTACATTTGGCCATTCTCGGAGAAGGAGCTACATAGCAAAGAGCATAAGTTGTATAGAGAAAGCCTTGGGAGCAAATCGTAGCAAAATTTCTTCTACACATAAAAAGCACTTGATGCTAAGCTTGTTATGCTACAAAATGAAAAATTCATTGTTCTTCTATAGAGGTCGATGAATAATCATCTTTAAAAAAAAAAAAGAAAGATAGGATATAAAAGATGTAGAAACTTAAATGACTGCAACGCGGCTTAACTTCCCACAACCATTTTAGAAAATTCAAACTAGATAAAGATCACAGAAATGCGGATCTCAAGATTAGAGATGAATTTTGGTGATATTAGAATCGACATTAAACTAATATCTAAGGAAGATGCAAAATTGTGCAATATATAAAACCAAAAAAGAAAAACAAAACAAAAAAAAAAAAAGCACAAGAAATCCCATATACATTTACCAACAAACCTTCATAAAACCCAAAAGGAACAAGCATATTGTAGCAGGTAAATAAAAATACCAGCTATGGTAGTAAGGATTGAAAGTGGTCCTATATGGTGATGTTATAACATCTGAGCTACGCATCAATGTGCCAAGTGAGAAAAATTTTCAGGCCAATACTATCATCAGGTAGGCAACACCATAGGGAAGAGTGAGGAGGGACACCAACCATTGATAAGCCCATGATTCAGCATAGGCCCACCAACGTTTGTGTATTTCATTCAGCCCGTGCATCAGGTGTGCCCCACCCACAGCTCTAGAAAATGGGATCTATAGTGGAGGTTTTCTAGCCTCACATTCAGCTTTAGACAGCAAGTGTGGGACATTTGAGCCATGCAAAAGGTGAGCCCCACTGTACAACTGATCTGGAGCAAAATTCAGATGGAATCCACTCATCAGGCAGGCCACCTTAACAACAGAAGATGGTTGAAGGAAAAAAAAAACTTGCCAATGGTCCAAATTCAAAGTACAAATGCTGGGCACCTGATAAGTGAAAATACAAAGATAAGCAAACAGGGTTACTACAACAGAGAGAAGATTATGCTGCACTCATTTGGCAGAGAATTTGGAAGGCGAGCAAAGGAATTTTATTTACCCACCCAAAGAGAACCCGCCTTGTTTTGTACCAGGCCAACATCAGTGGAGCTCACCTAATAGGATGTTCCACACATGTACCATGTGAAGTGCATGTGAAAGCTAGCAGGAGGGTGGAGTTGTCATCTTCTCACATTTCACTCTTAAATTTGGCGGACAAGAAGCCATGGAGGAGATACGGTCCGTTCATCTAGAGGGTCCAAGCATGAACGGGCCATGGAGTGAAAGTCACATCTAATAAGACAACCATAGCCACCTGATGATTATAGTACAAATGAACATGATGAGAAATTTTCAATAGTCCAAATTCATCTAGCTGACCCCAATTAATTGGGATAAGGCTTAGATGATGAAGATGATGATAGCACAAAGTTTGAGAAGTGGCCAAAGAACTTGGGAAGTGAGTGTACCTAACTTGTGATTTGGGATATTCTGTGTATGGTGCAATGTGTAATATAGTAGCACTTTGATGATTTGGGAAAATATGCCCAACTTGGAATCACTTTTTCTTCTTCACCAAATATCAGTAAAGCTCTTTTTTTATAGTAAAGTTCTTTTCTAATTTTCTAATTGATCAACCAAAAGGAGCCCAACAAGCATATGTATAATCAGTAACATTTTGGCACCTACTGTTGTTGATCCTCATGGCACTTGGCATGACTGCAAGCTTGATATAAAACAGAATTTCTAGATAAAGAACATTTTGGCACCTGGTGTTGCTGATCCTCATGGCACTTGGCATGACTGCAAGCTTGATATAAAACGGAATTTCTAGATAAAGAACATTTTGGCACTTGGTGTTGCTGATCCTCATGGCACTTGGCATGACTGCAAGCTTGAGATAAAGCAGAATTTCTAGATACAGAACATTTTGGCACCTGCTGTTTCTAATCCTCATGGCACTAGGCATGACTGCAAGCGTGATATAAAGTAGTGTTTTTCCAGTCAACTTGAAACAATGAAAAGGTCTACTCTATACACTTTAAGGAATTGCTATCTAACTGTGAATGCTTCCATACATGGGCAAATTTTCAACTAATTAAGAAGATTTTTTTAACTAATTTTTGATGCAAAAATGGGATTTGAAATCGTAGCATTTGCAAAATGATGCAAAAATGAATCATGGTCTAAAGAACAAGAAATGAACCATGTTGTTCTCTTTCTTCATGGGAGGTAGACTTCTTTAGATGCAATTTTATTGTTGATTGTCTTTTCCTTTTGACACCCTAATTAAATTCAAAACCACAATTTTTGAAATTATAACAACTAAAGTTCAATAGAGTGGAAATAATGGAAACTGAAATTAACTTCCCTATCATTGGTACAAAGAGATGAGCTCCAAACTTCAGTTACTTCGGAAATTAACTTTGGACTACCACCATGATGTTTTTTTAGCCATCCAATCTGTTCATAAGGTCACACAAACCATGATGAAGGGAAAACACAAATATCAGCTTGATCCAAAACTTTGGCGGCCCCAAGATCTAATAAGTACAATTACAAACTACTCTAATCAAATAGCAATAAAGAATAGCAAAAGTTACTAAAAAAATATCCACATCAAATTCAAATAAGAGAGTAATAAACAAAGTTGAATAAAGAAGAAAATGATGAGAAAAGTTAAGAAGCAGCACTTTATGTTATTTGTTTATTTAAACAAAAAAAAAAAGGACGAGACTTGTCTACACACACACACACACACACACACACACACACACACAACACATTTGCATTGAATTAATATGGTGACCTAAACAAAAAACAAAAAATCCAACATTTTTAGACCAAATGCATATAAAACCAAAATTAATCCCATCTAGAAAATGAATAAAAATGAGAAAGCAACATATCAAATGCTACAAAATTTACAAAATTACCACCAAACCCATCTCTAAGAAAAAATCATTTCAAACTCACCAACATGGATGTAGCCATGCTCATTGTGAATAAAATGTTCATAACATCATGGACTACTATGCTTTCCATTATATTAAATTTACCACAGACAACCTCGCAACAGTTTCATCTTCTCATTACCAGAAAATCATTTAGTAGAAATTAAAAAAAGCACATATAAGCCAACTTCAAGTCTATATTAAGGCTGTATTTGAACGGGTTTTGGGAGGATAGGTAGATTGTTCAGCAACCTTTACAACTTATCAGTTCAGAAAGATTAATAGCTATGAGACAGTCAGTAACTAAATTGTTTGGACTCCTATTTCAAAAGAAACATGATAGGTTATGAGAAGGAGCTCATTACTTTGTTGAGGGTTAGATCTCTCAAGACAGGATAAAATGATATAGAAATGGTTGTCTTTTGGGAATTTTTCATAAAATCCATCTATGGGAAATTAGACGGAAGGGGATACCCTGCATTAAAATGGCATCATGTTTGGAAATGCAAGGAAAACAGATTCGGCAATAAAGAGGACTATTCCTTTTCCGTCAAAGGGAACCAAAATCGCAATTCCACTTGTTAATGTGAATGCGATAGAAATTTCTAGATGAAATCAATTCCATCGGACTGCGATTTCAAGACTCCCAAACACATACAATATTGGTGCAGCCAAACGAGCATTAAAAAATAAAAATAAATAAAAAAAGAGGGCAAAACAAATAAATAGAAGAAATTAAACAGGTTGCATCATACTCATAGTCATATCCATCATGTCATATGCAATATGGGTATGCTAGTGGACTTGAAGAATCTAGGGTATTTGTTAATTGTTATTTCTTGTTGAGGGTCGAATGTTGCATATCAGACCCCGATTACTGCCTGATTTTACGTACACAATAATGCCTAATATTATAATTTAATCGTATTTTTGTTGCAGGATGTAATAAGGAGCTTTGATTGAAAAAGAGTATTAAAAGCATGCATTTAACGCTCCAAAGTCACCAGAGCAAGGAATGGACTCCAGGGGACCGAGATCGATGGATATACACGCCAGAGATCCGAGAAAAATGAGAAACTGAAGCTTAAGTGGCCTGAAAGTTAGTTAGAATGCAAGATCACAGGGTTTCCACCATCCACTCGGCTCGAAACTTCATACATGGCCTGAGGACCATAAATTAACCGTACACGTCAAATTTCAGCCATTAGATCCTCGTGAAAGTGGCCTAATAGAGAGATCAGAGGATAATAACCATTAAGAAAGCATCTTGGACATCCTTGGGAGATCTGGACCCAAACTGAACTGATGGAAAGAGCACGAAAAACGGTGGATATTTGCCAAATTTCACTTCTTTTGGATGGTGCAGTAGGGAGGAACGAACGACGGACGTTTCTAGAAGGTAGAGTGACAATTCTGTAAATATAACAAAATCTATATGCATGCATGAACGTAACTTAGAAGAGGCTTGGTTCAACGATGGGTAGTGACCCATCACATGTGGATTGTGTGGCCCACCTAGTGTTCAGATCTACTTCATACTTTGACTTATGGGCTTACATGTAACTAAGAAGAGGATGAATGGGGTAGATCTCCAAGAATGCCATCATAAGTGGGCCCCACCCATTTTTTGTACAAAACATGTAAATAGTGCAAAAACGTCCAGTGACGGATGTGCTTGTGATTGGGTTTTGACAGTGAGCCCTATCCATCATCCTTTTTCATGAGCTGGACCATCCAATGTGTCCTAGAGGGGTGGCTTGACCCTCTCCTAGGTGGAGGAATTATAGAAGATAGCGTGAAGCGGATTTCAACCATTCAAACGGAGGACGGACGGTAAAATAGAAAATTAAGTGGGCCACGTCAGAAGAAATTCAAAACTATCCATCTCCGAACGGTTTTTCGAGGAGAAACTGATGTATGGGGTGGATTTCTCTGGAAAGTCCGACCATGGGCCCCACCAAATTATCAACGCAAGAATTCTATTCCTGTCACGAATCGGACTATGAAGAAAGGATGGTTCCAACTTAGTAGCGTGCGTGAGGAGTTTTGGCTCTCTCTGAACAGACGTCCTCTTGGCTTATAAAGAAAGAAAAAGAGAAAAGAGAAGGGGGCCGTGGGGAGAGGAGCTTGGCTGGATGTCAGGAGGGCTCAGTTTTGGAGGAAAAACATGAGGAGCAAGAGTTTGGCAGGGTGGTGGCTGTGGAGCAGTGAAGAGAGAGCGCTGGAGTAGAGGCCGACCGGGTTCTTCCTTTTCCTTTCTTCTTCTTCTTTTTACTTGGAGTTTAGCCTAATCATGCCCGTGATCGGATAATCCTCTTAGCTAGGGCTAAGAGGTAAAGCTTGTATTGAGATGGGAGATTCTATTTATTGATTTAATTATTAAACTTGATTGTGGTTTAATTATTAAGGGATGTTTGTAGTTTTTAATGATCTATTGTGACTGAAATTACAATGGGTTTGAGATAGCTTTGAGCATGTTCCTTTCCTTTTATGTTTATGACGTCAGGAAGCCCTGTTTTTCACCATCGTCTCATGGGCATAGTCGGATGACGGTACCCTTCCTAATTTTCATGCACTATTGATTAGTTGGTAATTAGTTTAATCCTGTTGTTTGCTTTGTCTCCTGGGCATGGTTAGATGATAGAATCCATTATAATTCATATACCTTTCATCTCTTGAAAACCAGATCAAGTAAGTTCAGTTTATAATTCTTGATGTAGGCATAAGATCTCCCTGATCTCTACAAGTGGATCCTCTGAATCCCTAGTTTCCTTCCTCTGAATTTTCTTAAGTTTTTGATAATTATTCCACAATTATTCCCTAAATTTTATTTGGTTTAGATCACATCTTAGTTTAGTTCTAGTTCTACTTGGTTTCAGATCACGTACAAGTTTCAGTCCCTGTGGATTCGACCTCGATCTTATCGAGTTTATTACTACATCACAACCCTATACTTGGGGAGTGAACATTTCTCTACCCCTATGGTTTTTTATTTTTTTATTTTTTATTGGGTGAATCAGATTTTGATGCCCTATAGTTGATACTTCTTGATTCATCCTCTTTACCGGTTAGTTGTAAATCAACATTTTCTCTCTTTAGAAGCATATTAGAGTTTGTTGAGGAGAGTTTAGTTGTTGTTTTGAATAAGAAAAGTTAGAAGGCAGTTATAAACAGAATTTGGTTTATTTTCTGCAACTTTTTAATTCAGATCCTGTATTTTTCTTGTATGAGGTTTTGACCTACACCAATGTTGCAAGTGAGGTTTAAAATCAGTGTATTGGGTATCATATTGTTCACCATCACCTTTTAACTGAATTAGAAGACTTTCACTTATTGAAGCCTGGATTGTTTGCATGTGGATTTCCAATTGTCTAGAATAGTCAAAGTTCACCACTATTAGCATGTACTGCATGGGGCATGATAACATCTATAGGTGATATTCAGTCTTGGCTATATCTGCAGTAGGACCAGAAATTTAAACGGTTGGATTGAAATATGCGCGTACATGAGCAGATTTATCAAACTCAAGCAAAGTACCATACAATTCATGAAGGGAAGATAGTAAGACAGTGATAACAAACAGTAAAATTCATATGTAAGAAGAAACTTGAAGAACCAAAGAGACTGAGCACAACACTAGCAAGCAGCAAACCTTCAGCGTTATACTAGAGTCAACAGAATTATCCCATCTCCAATACTCCTACCATGAAAAAAACAAAGCTACAAAAACTCCATTCTAATTAATGTGTGTTGCTACGAGCCATATTTATGGAGGTGACTACACAGTTTCCTTTTTTCTTCACAAAACTACACTTTCCAGGGGCAACAAATAAAGCCTTCTAATACAGCTGGACTTTCTAAGATACCATAGTAATCAAATAAGGAAATATTCATAATAGAGTTTCTAAAATAAAATCATGCATATAAAAACTACTTAGATAGGAATTCTTGCCACATGTTATTAAGTGGACCCCATTTGGTCATTTTCTTGTGCATACATATGAAACATGGGTTTCTAGGTGAGGTGCGGTTGCATCACACACCATTCCACTGTTTTTGGGGTAACACAGAAAAATGGAAAGTGCATTAACCGGTCTCCTTTCCTTCCCAAAATCAATATTCAAAACGGTTCAACCAGGGAATTATTCAAATAAATGTTTGGAATCCTTCTATACATTTGCACCTAATTGAATATGAAATTAAAAAAAAAGAAAAAAAAGGAAACAGAACAACAGTCAGAATTCAAACCTCTTCTGAGAAATGAACTCCAACGCATGCAAAACCAAAGAACATAGATATTCCACTTTTCGACTATACACCTGAATCGAACCTTGAATAAGCAGAGCAACTAGAAAACAGGAAAATGAAAATTTTCAAAAGAACCCCCTTGACGGAATGAGAAATCATGGAAAAAGTAATGAGAACAAAGGGAATCCAAATAAGAACGGGACCTTCAGCAAAATTCATGGAGGGGTGGCCGCCTTCAACTTCAGCCATGATTTCTCTGGAACAGATCTTGAGAAGATAGTCTTCGAGGTTCTTGGCGAGATCAACAGCCCAGTTCGATTTAGGGTCGCGATTGGGCTACAGGATGCGGAAACTAGTGCCGCTGGCGCTGCCATGCTCTTCTTTTTCTGTCATCTTTGGTGGGACGACTGCCGATGTGATTCCATGGACTGTTAGTTGAATGCCATTTTTGAAAGAAACCCTGGATATGGAATGGAGTGGGAGAAACAAGAGAGCTAGAATTGGGCAATCAAGGTTTTGAAAATGGAACCCTAGAAAAATGCGGAAGAGAGACAGGGAGATATGGCTGAAATGGGGCTGGAAGGGAGAGATAGAGAGAGAGAGAGAGAGAGAGAGAGAGAGAGAGAGAGGAGGCGCGGGAGATCGAGAGTGAGAGCGAAAGGGATGGACGTGAGAGGGAATGGGGTTTTTCCCCAAGGATGGGATGGAAAGAATAAAACATTTCATAAGAGGGGGAAAAAGAAAAAGGAGAGCGCGATTTCTATATTTTGTACCTGCTACGGCTCTGCTACGGTCGAAAACCATAGCTAAAAGCCCCTTAGCCGTAGCTATTGTGTCATCCATCGTAGCCCCTCCGCATTCACGTCTGGCGAGATCGTGATGAACGGATTTTTCAAGGGCTTTGTGGGGTCCATCTTGATGCATGTGATATATCCACTCCGTCCATTAATTTTTTAATTTTTTTATAGAAAATGACCCCAGCATATAGGAAAATCAAAGGTCCAATTGAACCACACCATTAATCAATGGTAAGTATTAATCTCCACTGTTTCCTAACGTGTGGTCCACTTGAGCATTCAATCTACTTCCATTTTTGGGATCTTGCCCTAACATTCTCTTTCAAAATGGATAGACGTGTTAGATAGAGAACACAAATTTTAATGGGCCTCGTAGAGTCCCTTATAGGGCTATCCCATGTTGGATGAACGTGTGAAGGTGGTAGGTTTTAGCTACGGTTTAGGCTTTTTTAGCTACGGTTTTAAGCCGTAGCAATATAGCTACGGTTTATATCCGTATCTAAAAGCTAGCATGGTCCGTAGCCTTTGGTCATTTTTTTGGTAGTGAGCTAGCTTTAGATACCAAGATCCACTGTTAAATCCTAGTCTGGGCAATGGGGCCCACTTTGGTATACATTTTAGAGTGGTGGGATCCACATTTTATCACTTGATTATTATCAGATCTTGAATCTGACGGGTTTTTAGCTAACTTTATGTTTAAATATTTACTTTAGTTTTTAGATCGAAGTTTTAAGGTGGGACCCACTGAAATCAGGATTTCTAATTCAAATGGGGCCCTGCCCAAAACACAAGATTAATCACAAATTATAATTATCTCCATTTAAGATTATTTCTTAGATTTATGTAATTAGGGTCACAATCATATGGTGGGGCCAATCTGAGGTGGACATGATTATATATGGTAGGGTCCACCCAAAGGAATGATCCATCAACACATCTATTTTCTTCTAGCTCAGATTTAATTGATTTGATAGATTGTAGTTTCATTTCCTTTCCAAGTGGAGCCTATAAATCTCAATCAAAATTAATCTATACCACTAATATTTTTTCTATTATGGGATTTATCAAAGGTTTCAAGAATAAAATAAGAAAGTTCCATAACATATGAGATTTTATTCTTGGTATACATGTATTTGTTAGTGCACTGATTTGTGTACCTTGTTTTTTAATTGTGTAAGTCGTTCTCTTAGGGATTTGGTTAAGCTATTGGAAACAAAAGACCAAAGACATAAGTAGAGGTGGAGCATCAAGGAGCAAAGAATAGGTATACACTACCAAAAAAATGACCAAAGGTTATGGACTATGCTAGCTTTTAGCTACGGATATAAACTGTAGCTATATTACTATGGCTTAAAATCGTAGCTAAAAAAGCCTAAACCGTACCTAAAAGCTACCACCTTCACACGTTCATCCAACATGGGATAGCTCCATAAGGGACTCTACGAGGCCCATGAAAATTTGTGTGCTCCATCTAATACGTCTATCCGTTTTGAAAGGGAATGTTAGGGCAGGAGCCCAAAAAAGTAAGTAGATTGAACGCTCAAGTGGACCACACGTTAGGAAACAGTGGAGATTAATACCTACCATTGATTGATAGTGTGGTTCAATTGGACCTTTGATTTGCCTAGATGTTGGGGTCATTCCCTATAAAACAAATTACAAAATTAATGGACGAAGTGGATATATCAAATGCATCAAGATGGATCCCACAAAGCCCTTGAAAAATCCATCCATCAAGATCCCACCAGACGTGTGAACGCAGAGGGGCTACGACGGACGATATAATGGCTATAGCCCAAGGGGCTTTTAGCTACGGTTTAAGACCGTAGCAGGTATAAAATGCGGAAATCGCGCTCCTTTTTCTTTTCCCCCTCTCTCGAAATGTTTCATTCTTTCCTTCCCCTCCTTGGGGAAAACCCCCATTCCCTCTCACGTCCGTCCCTTTCTCTCTCACTCTCTATCTCTCATACCTCTTTTCTCTCTCTCTCTCTCTCTCTCTCTCTCTCTCTCTCTTTCTCTCTCTCGATCCATCGCACCACTGTTCCCGTCCCTTTCTCTCTCTCTCTCTTGATCTCCTGCGCCCCTTTTCTCTCTCTCGATCTCCCGCACCATTGTTCCAAACATAAAAATCATCATCAGCGCATTCGTTAGATTGCATCATCAGAGAGGATTTTGGTATGCTGCAACCTATTTAATTTCTTCTATTTATTTGTTTTGCCCTCTTTTTTTTTTTAATACCCATTTCGCTGCACCAATATTGTATGTGTTTGGGAGTCTTGAAATCGAGAATGTGTTTGGGAGTCTCGAAATCGCAGTCCAGTGGAATTGATTTCATCCAGAAATTGCTATCGCATTCACATCAACAAATGGAATTGCAATTTTGGTTCCCTTTGACAGAAAAGGAATAGTCCTCTTTATTGCCGAATCTGCTTTCCTTGCATTTCCAAACATGATGCCTTTTTAATGCGGGGTATCCCCTTCTGTCCAATTTCCCATAGATGGATTTTATGAAAAATTCCCAGAAGGTAACCATTTCTATATCATTTTGTCTTGTCGTCAACAAAGTAATGAGCTCCTTCTCATAACCTATCATGTTTCTTTTGAAATAGGAGTCCAAACAATTTGGTTACTAACTGTCTCATAGCTGTTAATCTTTCTAAACTTATAAGTTGTAAAGGCTGCTAAACAATCTACATATCCTCCCATAACCTGTTCAAATGCAACCTTAATATAGACTTCAAGTTGGCTTATATGTGCTTTTTTAATTTCTACTAAATAATTTTCTGGTAATGAGAAGATGAAATTGTTGGGAGGTTGTCTGTGGTAAATCACACACCTAATGTAATTTAATATAATGGAAAGCATAGGAGTCCATGATGTTATGAACATTTTATTCACAATGAGCATGGCTACATCCATGTTGGTGAGTTTGAAATGATTTTTTTCTTAGAGATGGGTTTGGTGGTAATTTTATAAATTTTGCAGCATTTAATTTGTTGCTTTTACATTTTTATTCATTTTTTAGATGGGATTAATTTTGGTTTTATATGCATTTGGTCTAAAAATGTTGGATTTTTTATTTTTTATTTAGGTCATGATATTAATCGTTAGCTGTAATTTGAGCGTACACTAGCATGCTAAACTCAGTCTCATCCTTTTTTTTTTTGTTTAAATAAACAAATAAGCTAAAGTGCTGCTTCTTAACTTTTCTCATCATTTTCTTCTTTATTCAACTTTGTTTATTACTTTCTTATTTGAATTTGATGTGGATATTTTTTTAGTAACTTTTGCTATTCTTTATTGCTGTTTGATTAGAGTAGTTTATAATTGTACTTATTAGACCTTGGGGCTGCCAAAGTTTTGGATCAAGCTGATATTTGTGTTTTCCCTTCATCTTGGTTTGTGTGACCTTATGAATAGATTGGATGGCTAAAAAAACATCATGGTGGTAGTCAGAAGTTAATTTCCAAAGCAACTGAAGTTTGGAGCTCATCTCTTTGTACCAATGATAGGGAAGTTAATTTCAGTTTCCATTATTTCCACTCTATTGAACTTTAGTTGTTAAAATTTCAAAAATTGTAGTTTTGAATTTAATTAGGGTGTCGGAAGGAAAAGACAATCAACAATAAAACAACATTTAAAGAAGTCTACCTCCCATGAAGAAAGAGAACAACATGGTTCATTTCTTGTTCTTTAGACCATGATTCATTTTTGCATCATTTTGTAAATGCTACAATTTCAAATCCCATTTTTTGCATCAAAAATGAGGGAAAAATATCTTCTTAATTAGTTGAAAAATTGCCCATGTATGGAAGCATTCACAATTAGATTGCAATTCCTTAAAGTGTATAGAGTAGCCCTTTCATTGTTTCAAGTTGACTGGAAAAACACTGCTTTATATCAAGCTTGCAGTCATGCCAAGTGCCATGACGATGAGCAACAGCATGTGCCAAAATGTTCTTTATCTAGAAATTCTGCTTTATCTAAAGCTTGTAGCCATGCCAAGAGCCATGAGGATCAGCAACACCAGGTGCCAAAATGTTCTTCATCTAGAAATTCTGTTTTATATCAAGCTTGCAGTCATGCCAAGTGCCATGAGGATCAGCAACACCAGGTGCCAAAATGTTACTGATTATACATATGCTTGTTGGGCTCCTTTTGGTTGATCAATTAGAAAATTAGAAAAGAACTTTACTATAAAAAAAGAGCTTTACTGATATTTGGTGAAGAAGAAATAACAATTCCAAGTTGGGCATATTGTCCAAAATCATCAAAGTGTTACAATATTACACATTGCACCATATGCAGAATATCCCAAATCACAAGTCAGGTACACTCACTTCCCAAGTTCTTTGGCCACTTCTCAAACTTTGTGCTATCATCATCATCATCATCCAAACCTTATCCCAATTAATTGGGGTCAGCTAGATGAATCTTGTTCTGTCATGCCACCCTACGGGCCATACCTTCACTTAGACTGATTATACCCCAAACACTTTGTGATATAAGTTTTAAATTAATATTAGCATAAATATATATAGCTGAATAATAAAAATCCCTGCAAGCAAAGGAAAAGGTGAATTATGCTTGTCTTGATGAACTGAGACAGAACCTTTGCATTGCTCATTTCACTAAGAAAAAAGAAGATAAATTTCTTTCAATTATTTGGAAATTGATGGTATGGGTCGACCGCTTCTAAGGAACTGTTGGTAGCTGCAAAAGTTCTACAATTGGTGATTGTATTTCAATTTTCTCAACCTTTTTGTGGAGGAGTTTATTTAGTATGACGATTTATTTGTAGGTGATATCGCTTCCAAGGAGAAAATATGAAGAAGATGTTTATATCAATAACCACACAACTGTTTGGGGTTCATGGTGGAAGGATCATCCATGGGGCTACAAATGCTGTAAGAAAATTATCTGGAACAGGTAATGTACAGTCTTTGCTGGAATTGAGGCCGTTAAAACTACTACTGATCTCATGAAGGCTAATTTGTTAATTCTGGAGGATGTTGCAATAATTCGGACATTTGATTATTTTCTTTATGTGGATGCGGTATCTAGTGGCAGTCTCATGGATGATGCAATGATACTATCTTATGGACATTCTTTTGGAAGTGGTGGACTGCAGCATGTTCTGAGAATGGTTGACTAGAGGATGTGCTCATAGAACTGATCACCAACAGTCGGCTACATGATATACACGTAGAATTGATCACCTATAGAAAAATGCATGCTCGCTTGGCATAAGGTGGCAATGGGCCGTACTAGGGCCATGGCCAGGCTGGAGTTGGCCTTTAGCTCTACAGGGCTGACATAGACGAAGGCATAGACAAGTAAGAAAAAGAGTTAAACAACTAAAGGTTTGGAATAGTCCCATCTATGATTTTTATTTATTTATATTGGATATCCTCCATCCTTTCTGAAAACCATCATATAAATGGTTCAGATCATTGAAACATTACATCAGTGAGTTTTGTTTATTGAATTTGGACTGTTGAAAATTTCTCATCGTGTTCATTTGTATTGCAATCATCAAGTGGTTATGGTTGTCATATTAGGTGTGACTTTCACTCCATAGCCCGTTCATGCTTGGACCCTTTGGATGAACGGAACGCATCTCCTCCATAGCTTCTTGTCTGCCAAATTTAAGATTGAAATGTGAGAAGATGACAACTCCCCCCTCCTGCTAGCATTCACATGCACTTCACATGGTACATGTGTGGAACATCTTATTAGGTGGGCTCCACTGATGTTGGCCTGGTACAAAACGAGGCGGGTTCTCTTTGGGTGGGTAAATAAAATTCCTCTGCTCGCCTTCTAAATTCTCTGCCAAATGAGTGCAGCATAATCTTCTCTCTACTGCAGTAACCCTATTTGCTTATCTTTGTATTTTCACTTATCAGGTGCCCAACATGTGTACTTTGAATTTGGACCATTGGTAAGTTTTTTTTTCTTTTTTTCCTTTAACCATCTTCTATTGTTAAGGTGGCCTGCCTGATGAGTGGATTCCATCTAAATTTTGCTCCAGGTCAGCTGTACAGTGGGGCTCACCTTTTGCATGGCTCAAATGTCCCACACTTGCTATCTAAAGCTGCATGTGAGGCTAGAAAACCTCTAGTATAGATCCCATTTTCTAGAGCTGTGGGTGAGGTGCACCTAATGCACGAGCTGAATGAAATCCACAAACCTTGGTGGGCCTGTGCTGAATCATGGGCTTATCAATGGTTGGTGTCCCTCCTCACTCTTCCCTATGGTGTTACCCACCTGATATTATTGGCCTGAAAATTTTTCTCATGTGGCACATGTGATGCGTAGCTCAGATGTTATAACATCACCATATAGGACCATTTTCAATCCTTACTGCCATAGCTGGTATTTTTATTTACCTGCTACAATATGCTTGTTCCTTTTGGGTTTATGAAGGTTTGTTGGTAAATGTATATGGGATTTCTTGTGCT
The DNA here is from genome assembly GCF_029962835.1 of Magnolia sinica. Taxonomy (NCBI): domain Eukaryota; kingdom Viridiplantae; phylum Streptophyta; class Magnoliopsida; order Magnoliales; family Magnoliaceae; genus Magnolia; species Magnolia sinica. The sequence goes on along the minus strand of NC_080576.1, from coordinate 81,514,113 downwards.
TTTTTTTTCTTTTTTTCTTTTTTGGTTTTATATATTGCACAATTTTGCATCTTCCTTAGATATTAGTTTAATGTCGATTCTAATATCACCAAAATTCATCTCCAATCTTGAGATCCGCATTTCTGTGATCTTTTATCTAGTTTGAATTTTCTAAAATGGTTGTGGGAAGTTAAGTTGCGTTACAGTCAACTAAGTTTCTACATTTTTTACATCCTGCCTTAAATTTTTTTTTTTTAAAAAGATGATTATTCATCGACCTCTATAGAAGAACAATGAATTTTTCATTTTATAGCATAATGAGCATAACATCAAGTGCTTTTTTTGTGTAGAAGAAATTTTGGTACAATTTGCTCCCAAGGCTTTCTCTATACAACTTATGCTCTTTGCTATGCAGCTCCTTCTCCGAGAATCGCCAAATGTACTTTCGCTCTTGGCAGGTCTAATGGTCACCAAGACACTTATAATAACTGTGATAGGTCCCTGTGTTGGATTAACATTTCAAGAAAGTGTACGAATTGGACTACTTCTATCACAAGGAGGCAAGTTTGGGTTTGTAGTATTTTTACTAGCAAACAAGTCAGTCACTATATATCTCCATGACAGTGTACCTGATTATTAATCATTTCCAAATATGTTGTGTCATGATTCTCTTCTGTGAGCAGGCTTGGAGTATTGCCACTTGAGCTGAACAAGCTGCTTATAATCATTGTTGTGTTGTCAATGGTATTGACCCCATTCCTAAATGAAGTTGGAAGGAAAGCTGCTGAGATCATTGATGAGAAGTTTGAGGGGAAGGGCGTATGTATCTAAACTCTACAGCTATGTTTATTTTTGTAAACTTAGTTGGTATTGCTATACCTATATTAGTTGGTATTTTGAATAGTTGAATGTTTATTTTGTCTTTGGTTGTTGCAGATTTTACTTGTTTAGAAATGAGAAGATCAGTGTATGCTCCCGAGTATTGTCTTTCTCTATAATTTAGTTCTTCAGTTTCGGGGCATAGCTTTTTCATATGACTACGTTGTTTGTATGATGAAATTTATTTTTAGCCATGTGCAGTAAGCTTTTAGATCAAAGCGAAGCTGAGAATAAGGTGTTAGTTAATGGAAAATTGATAACCAGTAGAGGCACATCCATGGAGTTCTCGCTTGCAATTGTTGAGAAGCTATTTGGTTGCAAGAAGGCATTGGATCTTGCTGTCAATGAAAACTTTAAATAGACATATAACTATTATGTTGGTATTATACAATTTTGTGAATGGATTAAAATGAATGATTGCATTTGATTGAATGAATGAATGATCGTTTTTGATTGAATGAATGAATGATTTACCCGTGAAGTTTGATTAAAATGAATGATTGTATTTGAATGAATGAATGAATGATCTATCAGGGCATGTACTACAATGGTAAGAGATGCCATTATTATATTTTATTTAAATAAAAAATAGGCATTAGCTACAGCTATTAACCGTAGCCCTTTATGTGGAAACTGTAGCTGTTTTTAATTTTATCCTATTGCTACGGTTCTCGTTCTACTTTTAGCTATAGATATAATCCTTAGCTATATCTACTTTAAGCTATGGAAAGTATTGCTACGGATTTAATCCGTACCTATTGTTTCTATGGCTATGGATTAACTCCGTAGCCATAGCTGTAAGACCTACGGCTACAGCACCAATGACTACGGTCGTGCTACGGACTTTAACCATAGCTATAGGCCTTTAGCTACGGCTTTTATCCATAGCCTTTGCCCATTTTTCTGGTAGTGATATGAGGTGCCTTGGTGACCCTAACCCGTGACCCAAAACAACATAAACCTTTATATGATCATAAAACCTAATAGGTAAAACCTTTATTAATAATTCCTTAGCTTTAGGAGCCTTATTTAAGCACACTTAAATTGGCTTTAGTGGTATTGATTTACTAAAAAAACTGTACAATTTCAGTAACCTTTAGTCCCACCGAACCCTCATTCGATCCAACTGAAATCGGCTAAAATAGGTCAAAGCTTGGACAAAAATTAGGTAATTTAGCTGTAAACAAACATCACGTTCGGTCCACCAAAAATCATGTTCATTCCGATTGAAGACCACATTCGGTGCGACCAAAAGTGCCAAAAACTGTCTAACAGATTTCCTGTCTAATTCGGTGCGACCGAAGCTCTATTTAGCCCGACTGAAAATAACTATTTTTGCCCATTTTATGACAATTGTAATTCATTTTTTTTATATAGAACATTTAGTCTTTGAGTATTTGATGGGTTTTTAGTGTAATAGAAGCATGGTGAATCCACACTCATATCTCACACATTAAGCCTCAAATCCCATAAGATTTTATTTGTTTCTTAAGCTTTACCACTCTAATGAGGATTCCAACCTCATTGTTGAAGATAAACTCAATCTTCATCATTTTCTAGAGATTAGACCCAAACTTATTGGTATAATCTTTGTTTAAATCCTCTAAAATACTCATATAAGTGATTCCCCTAGGAATTACAACCTTCCATTAATTGTAAGAGATTCACCCAACCTCTGATCACATTGTTCATCGCAAAGGAGCATCGCATGCAAGGTGTTTGATCTTTGAGCTAAGGCATCGATAATGCATCTGGATCAAAAATCGATGAGTAAAAGGGGAGCTGATTGAATCATAGGAGAGAATCAATCAATCAACCCACGAAGGTGCTACAACAGGGGCTCCAACAAGTAAAGTTGTCATTTATAGAGTCCATGCACACTTATGCCTTGTTTATGATTGAGTGTAAGATTTTGATTACCAAAATCGATTAGGTTTTTATATATGAACTAAACTAAGTTCTTGTGTAGGCCATCGAATATAGGTGTGTATGTGTTAGTCTCTGTGGAAACCTCTGGTGAGAGTAAATGTAGGTTCTTAGACTAAGGCCAAGGTTCATAGCAAGTCTATAGAAATCTATGTCAGTATTCAAGAAAGTCGCTACTTGTGTAGGATTGTAAAGGTTAGAGGTGAAATTAATTTAAAACATTCGATAGTGAAATCCAATACACTCAAGGGTTGAATGCGTCTGTCGAGAGTAGAGTAGGGAAATTGAACCACTATACATGCTTATGTTTGAGATTATCTTTGAGCACTTGTTTAATTATACTTATGTGATTTATTAATGAATTATGTGTATGTATGATTAGATGAATATTAGGATTTGATAGTTAGCACATCCTACACGCACATGTACACTATCTTGTTTATAGATTAGTTTCTTAATTGGAATATCTATTTTAGTCTATGTGATTGAACCCTTTATTGGCTTGGAAGCCTTAGAGATAATTGTTTTACTTAATTTAAATTGACACATTAGTTTAACTTAAGTAATTGTGTTTTAATTATCTAAAATTTTAATTGGTCCTAATCACCCCCTCTAGGACATAGCCTTCACTATATAGCTTCACCAAGCTTTTGCACACATAGCCCGTGGGCCCACCACGCATAATTTTAATATTAGGTTGATGTGGTGGAGCCATGAGTCTCATTATAGACAAATGATGAGATCTAAGACTTATAAATCATGTGGCCACAAGTATGATTCTAGATCTACCTGATTTAGATATATATAATTTCCTGATCTAAAATCATATTTGGGCCCACTAAAATTTCATATCACCAGTCTAAACTTCTTAAGAGTTATATTGAAATAAAAAAATAGAGTGGCATGGTCCCAGATGCATTCCCTATATCAAAAGATCTCTTTCTACACAGTTTTTAGATTCAAGATTTAACATAATCTCAATTTATATATAGATGACTAGGATTAAATAATCAAGAGATCAAAGCATAAATTTTTACAAAGGATTCAATATATAAACAACATACATCAAAGGTGTATGGTCAAAGTACAACAAGTGGGGTCCCACCAAAATACGCAAGGAAAAACCCAAATTTTAACATCGAACCATGACCCACATAGGGCCCATTGATGATGAGCCAGATGGCCCTATGTCAGAGATGCCCATGTGGCAGCGTGTGGGGCCCATAACGCTACCCATTTGGACAGTGTGTGGCATCCACATGGCTGTCCATGTAGACAGCGTGTGGGTCCCACAACCTGGCCACATGGCCAGCGTGTGGTGGCCATGCCTGTGTGGGTCCCCTCACGACGTAGTCCAGATGATAGGTTCTAGGCTTTGCAAGAATGATGTAAAAGTTGTACATGCAAGAGATTTTGTTTTCAATTATTTATGTAACAACCCATACTTTTTAGTACTCGGGTGTTACCATGAGAACCTAATTTAGTATAAACGCAAACCCAATTTATGTGAACATTCACATACTTTAGCCCAAATCCGCCTATTAGGGATAACCTTTATCTGTAGATCGAGCCATCTCGCCATTTAGTTTAAAGTTGGACTATCTCATCATCTAGGAATGCACATTTAACCGTAGAGGACTTAATTTTAGGGACTCAATTGGCATAAAATGTTAAATAGTACTTTGTTAGATTAATTGAGCCACACCAAAATCAATTTCGAGACCAAGAGCCACTTGATCCACACTTTATTGGCTTCAAGACCCCTGGGAGTGCAAACTATCGCTCAAGTACTCATATCAGCTATCCAACTATGGTAACCACTCTTAAATTCCCTCCAAAATGGGAAAGGGAACTGTAGAAACTATGAGAGTCGAATTTGAAAATAATTCAACCACCGGGTAGGTAGGAATTGCAACCCGAACCCAAAAACAAAGGTGATGTGGCCCATCAATGCAAGGTAACATCAATATAAATGAAATAGTGGCCCTAGGTGACTTGCTCATTAGATGAGTTGTTCAGATTGCAAGATTGGACCCCATATTATCGTCGGATCAATGATGATTGGCCCTCAATGGCCATATTTTAGTTAATATGGTCCACCTAAGTTATGGATATGTCTCATCATTTGGGCTGGGTCTTAAATCAGGCAAACAAAATGAATGAACGGATCAGATTTGTTGGATTCATCGCAGTGGGCCCCACATTCATCTCTAGCATTGTAAAATGAGCGCTGACCAGCGCTTGTCCGAAAAAGGAGTTTTCTCCTTCCTTTCCCACCTAGCAGAAGCTCGAACCAACACCGTCCGTTCTCATCGTTCATGGCCCACCATCAAAGAACACCTCGATGATTTGAACCACCCATTTTATAAAGAACCTAAAGCTGTACAATAGCTGCCCATTTTCATTGTTGGATCTCACAGGCACGCACACAAACGTAGGTGCAGGATGACTGTGTGCAACCATCTTTCCAAAAATGGAAACTGTCTTGTTGCTACTAGGCTAGCGATCCGCATGAGGAGGAATCCTCCAATCCCAGCCCTCCATTTAGGCCTATCTCAGCCATCCATTTCTACTCACATGGATTAGGGTTTTCGGTGGAAAATTGACGCTAAAGACCAAACCGCGACTGGTTTTGTTGTGCCAACTGTTTTCGTCTGCCTCCTTGCCACAGAATGAATCTGGGATGTCTAACCATGATCTAACGAACCTAGGAGAGCTTAGGGCATCCTTAAGATGAGAGAGGATCGAGTAGTAGTAGTCTGTCTTCATCTCTTACAGCATCTCGAAAGAAAACAAGCCATTTCTGCCATCTTCAAAACCCACCGTCAAACTTCATGGAGCTTCGATTTGAGGCATCCATAAGCTTTAAAGGGATGATTTAGACCCTTCAACATGTTCGTTTCAAAGGAACGATCTCTAAAGTGAGATCCACCATTAATGTTGGATCTTTTTCCTTGTTGGAAAAATTGCACTAAGCTAGTGCAGTTTGAATCAAGTCGAGCTCAGTCGTCCAGTGGTGTTGGAACTTCGGTAGATGAAAATAAAAATAGAGGAGAAGGAAAACAGAAGAGAGAAAGGGCGAAGGAGAAGAAAGTGAGGAGACCGAGTCGCTGCTCACGGTACAATGCCGCACCCCCCGCGCTTTGTTGCAATAGCTCAAATCGAGCCGAGTCTGATTTGAGCCAAGGCTCTGTTGTGACTCCAAAGAAGCAGAGAAGAAGGTAGAGAAGAAGAGAAGGGGGGTGAGGGAGGAGGGGTGGTTGTCCTAATCCATCACACCATCTGCACCACCAACAATCATGCTGCCAGGTCTGGACTGAGTCCAGACAAAGTTGGGTACAGTCTGGTCGAGCCTAGACAATGTCTAGACCAAAAAGGAAGAAGGAAAAGAGAAAGGAAAAATGGAGAGAAACAAAAGAGGGAGAGAGAGAGAGAGAGAGAGAGAGAGAGAGAGAGAGAGAGCTTGACTCCTTGGAGGCTGCCTAGTCAACTCGGCCGAAACCGAGTTGGGTTTGGACCTAGTTTGGGTTTGGTTTGTCCAGGCCCATTGCTGGACATTCCAGCAGGAAAGAAAGAGAAAAAAGTAGAGGAGGAAGAAAAGAGGGAGAAAGAAAAGGAAAGAAAGGAAATAAGAGGAAGATGAAGGAAGGAGTTTACACCGAGTCAGACCTAGTTGACTTGAACTGAGTTGACTCCATAAATCCACACTAAGTTCATGCCGGGTTGCCGAGATAAATGATTAAGTTAAGGTAAATCAAAACCTTGTTTACATTCGTTTGTTACTAAGCTGATTCAATAAGTTTTCAGTTAGTATATTGACCATAGGAGCCAAGCACTAACTATTTTTCTTGATGTTTTGTTTGGGTCGTGGTCACATATTATTGAGTAGATTTGACTCTATTGGGCCACATTCGTGATATCTAGCAGGACACACAACTAGGTTGCGCGACCAAGGTGAGGACTCACCCTTTGAGCTTCCCACTTGAATTCATCAATCTAGTCATAAATGATGCTCTAATTTCTTACAGTTAGTAGCTCCTAAGTTATTGCATAATTTATCTCATTACGTGAGTATGCCAACCTATTGCGGAATTGACTCATGTGACATATAATTGATATATCTCTTTAATTTTAGCAAGCATGAGTAATTTGATTGTTGCATGTTACCTCCATTTATGAAACTTGATACATGTTACTACTTGTGATACTTGATAGATTGAATATAACTTGTTGTGATCTCACCATCTTGCCGTCCATATTTGACTTACGCGACTTGAATCGCACATTCGCCTTATATGGCTTGGATTGCACATTTCCTTACATGGCTTAGACTGCATATTTACCCTTAGTGGCTTTGATGGAACATTGGCGCCTTTTTTGTGACTTGTTGGTTATATTCGCATATCTTGTTGATTTTTTGAGTCATTATGATTTTCGATGGAGCTGAAGTTCGCTTGTCGATTTTTTAGCCATCTTGCGGAGTTCATTCAATTTCTGAATGATGCTGGAGTTCTTATGTTGACTCTCTCTTCATCTTGCGGTGTTGAGTCGTATGGTGATTTCCGGGTGGATCTGAAGTTCGCATGTCAATTTTCTAGCCATCTTGCGATGTTCACATATGATATGATTTTCGAGTGAAGTAGAGTTTTGTATGTTGGTTTCCTAGCCATCTTGTGATGTTCAGATGTAATGTGATTTCCGGGTGGAGCGAGAATTCGCTTATCGATTTTCTAGTCATCTTACGGTGTTCATATACGATGTGATTTCCGAGCAGTCTAGGTTTGAATGTCGATTCTCTCTTCATCTTGCGGTGTTCAATCATACTGTGATTTTCGGGTGGAGTGGGAGTTCGCTTATCTATTTTCTAACTATCTTGTAGTGTTCACGTACGATATGATTTTCGGGTGATGTAGATATTTATATATTAATTCTCTCTTCATCTTGCGGTGTTCAATCATATTGTGATTTCTGGGTAGAGCTGAAGTTCACTTATCGATTTTCTAGCCATCTTGCGGTGTTCACATACGATATAATGTCTGGGTGAAGTAGAGGTTTAAAGCTTGATTTTCTACACTTTTTGTGGAGTTCCCGTACAATGTGACTTTCAAGTGCAATTGAAAGTTGTATGATTAATTATTTAACTATCATGAGACGTTCACTTGCATTTTGCATTGCGATGCTATTACATTTCCTTAATGTTGAAAATATGTTGATTGGCTTATTTCCGAATATATGATCATGATTTTATATTATGTTGCTTAATATGTCTTGTAAGGCCCATGTCTTAGTCCATACCATTCCATAGATTCCCGTGATCCTTCCTGTCGAATTTTGGTGACTCGCGACCTGTAATCGACATTTGCGTACGACCCTGAGTCACACCCTGTCAACCTGAGTCGACTCAACCCGAGACTTGTACCCTAGCGACCGCGTGGTTGCCGTGGTTCTAATACTATGTCCCACACACCAAGGCGATACCCAGGCCAGGAGATTTGGGCCTGCGTTCAGTTCGAGGAGACGCCGCACATTTGAAATTTCGAGAGAATCTCCACCCAATATATCCCATCAATGGTTAAGTACATGTCAAGTACACACATCACTTAACCCATCACTCAACCCATCACAACCCATACCTCTCTTACACAACAACCTTAAAAGTCAACAATCCCTTACACAACCCATCCCTGTCTCCCATCCATCACTCCATCCCATCTTCTCTCTCTCTCTCTCTCATTTCTCCCTTCTCTTCCAAGCAACCCAAGGAGAATCCAATGTCCAAGCATTCTAAGCTCCAAGAAGTTTTGAGTGTGGCCCACTTCCTACCCTCTCATCTCCCAGCTCAACCCTTTATTATTCATCATCTTCCATTAAGATTGAAGCCAAGGAGTTTAACATTCCATCAGACCTAGAAGATATACAGTTGGTGATCTTGGATCTACAATTTTGTCATTTTTATTTTATTTTATTTTTGTGATTTAAGGGCCCACATATGGTGGGACCCACCTTGATGTATACTTTGTATCAAAGAGGGGCCCATATTGGCGGGGCCCCTCCATCACCGACGATCTCTCTCTCTCTCTCTCTCTCTCTCTCTCTCTCTCTCTCTCTTCGTGTGATGGATTGTGGCCCACCTTGGTGCATGATCTTATCCATGCCATCCATCCATCTTACAGCAACAAGATGGTTGTTGCATTAACACCGTCCATTGATGTGGACCCCACTATTTACGTGTGTGGTACCCGCACCGTCCAGCAGCAGTCGCTGCTGGACATGGATAAAACACAAACATCAGCTTCCTCCAAGCTTGTGGGTCCACACGTGTGGACCCACCTCAGATGTACGTATTCAAATACGCATGGGACCAACCTTACATCATAACCGTTCATTCGATTGAGAACAGTGGGTCCCCACCATGACGTGTGTGTTTCATCCTGCCGTCAATCCGTTTTGATGGTGGGCCACCGTGGTGTGCGTGATTCCCAGCCATCCATCTAGATGATCTGGGTGGGGCACACCATCATATATGTATATATTTATATATATATAATATTATATTATATTATATTATGATGGGCCCCACATGGGACCCACTTGGTATGGGAAATGGATTAGCTGGGTGTCTCAACCAGTTATATAGTTGTTGTATATGGGACCCACACGTGAGGCGTGTTGGATCTACACCGTCCATCTGGGCGGTGGGTCCCATGCAGCAAGTAGCTGCTGCTCCCCAAGGACGTCAGTAAGTTCTGTGGGTCCCACGTGATGTATATGTTATATACAACCCGTCCAAATGGTGGGACCCACTGCTGGACTGACGTCAGCAAGATCTGTGGGTCTCACGTGTGGTATGTGTTGGATCGAAACTGTCCATCCACCATAGGGCCCATGTCATGTATTTGACAATGCTTGGATGGTGCTGATTTACATAAACAATGTTTGGATAGTGCTGATTTACATGGAAAATGTTTGGATGGTGCTGATTTACATAGACAATGTTTGGATGGTGCTGATTTACATAAACAATGTTTGGATGGTGCTGATTTACATGGAAAATGTTTGGATGGTGCTGATTTACCTGGACAATGTTTGGACAGTGCTAATCATCATTAGTGGGCCATGTGCCTCATGGAATGATAGTGTACAGTGATACACATGCTACACATGCAACTATTGAAATAATTTTTGGTGTGGTCCAAGCCCACTTGAGGCCCATTGGTGTGGCTCATCTATGAGGCCCATTATAATGTATATTTGAAGCCCATGTGATAGGGCCCACCTGCCTTGTATTTGAGGCCCATGTGATAGGGCCCACCTGCCTTGTATTTAAGACCCATATGATGGGGCCCATCTACTTGAATCTGAGGCCCATGGGCAAGGCCCATTGTGATGTATTCGAGGCCCATGAGTGAGGCCCAATACGATGTACGTGAAGCCCGTTACGTTGTGTATGATTCCCATGTATGAGGCCATGGGCCCACTATATGCTAGGCTCTATGTGGGCTACTCTTTAGGAGCAATATTGATTAAATGACTGCATTGATGGGTAATAATGGTTGAAAGTCCTCAATGTGACCTTCCCTTAGGCCTTATTAGGCCCATTCACATCATTCTCTAAGTGGGTTGACCCTAGTCATTGGGCCCCATTTGCATGATCCATCTATTCTCATTAGGCTATCCCAAGATGTTAGGCCCCCATTGGTTGTTAGGAAGATTACTTCTTTTATTTTGGAGTCCATCTAGGACTCATTTGAGCCCCTAGGGCATATAGTGGGCCACGCAATAGTATGGTGAAGGAACCCTTTCCAGATCCTTAGGCTTTGGGTAGGCCACTTAGGCCCAACCTTGATATAAGAGGGGGACACATCGTCATCATGTAACATGCTTAGTATAGCCCCATGATTCATGCCCATACGCATCATAAGTATGCTTGATATGAGGAATGATTGATCATAATACATGCCATTGGGTAGATTGTTATGGGACTCCCTGATAAGGGGAGTTGCCACATGAGCGCGCGATACGCGCATGATTGTTGTATGAATGGATAACGTGATTCACGCATCTCGCATTGTGTAACGCCCCAAATTTTGAGGGTCGAACAAAGCTCTACTCTCTTGATTTAGAGCATCACTTATGCAGTATGGATGATGATATTCAAATTTCCTCCATGTAAATGAGTGAAGCATGCGTGAGATTATACTAAATAACACATCATACTCCGGATATAATTAAGTTAAGCAAGCGGAAGTCTGAAACATATCTATTTGAACATGTAGGTGTTTCACAAAACCTCATCCAGAGTATGAGTATGTAACCGGGTCTAATATATACATGTATCGTTCCAAAATAAACAAAATATGGAAATGGAAAGTGTCCAACTAAGCCAGATATCCCAGTGGTCCCTGCGCATCGACACGAGGTCGACATTGACCCACCCGAGAGCTGAAAGTAGGAGAATTCCTCCTCCTCATCCATAAAGTCCTACTCCATTGCATAAACTTCATCAGTATTTGCATCTAAATTAGAGTCTGGTTAGTGTTTTAAAACACCGTCCCAGAGTGGGAGTGAGTGATTAACTCAGTGGTTCTATAAGGTAAAAGTTAACATGTTATCAAGTCAATTAAGTAGTAATGATAAAACAACATAACAATCACTTCCTAACTACTCTTTTTAATGTAGGAATGGAGTACAAGTAATGATGTATGCCCTCACACCAAAGCTCCCTCACAAGCGACTCTGACACTATTTCACATATGACATCACTTTCTCAAAACGGTGCAACTTCATCGCCTTTAAAGCACATCCTAACTAATGCAGTGTAATGAATGGTCGTGTTATCCAAGTAATTAATTAAGTTTATTCATACAATAGGTTTGGGAAGCTAGGGTACCTCCCTTTATATCATTGACCTGAATCGAAGGATCCATCTAAGTTCGTCACTCCTAGTTAAGCACATACGATAAGCAAGTTATAGGGTTATCACTCCTAATGAAACGCATTCGATAGGCAAGTTCAAGAATTTATACTCGCGATCACTATGGGGAGGCTCGTCACCTTAACGTAGGCCGACAGCACGAACACGGTGTCCCATACCACCATTCTCTGCTCATGAGTCTGAGTTGCTTATTGGTCACTATGGGGAGGCTCGTCACCCCAGCGTATGCTGATAACTCGAACACGATGTCCCATACCACCATGCCGGACTCATGAGTCTTAGTGGATCGTGGTACCATGGTTAAAGTGGTCCTTTACATTGGTGAGGGGTACCTTAGATTCAAGCAGTAGTGTCCATAGATGGTAAATACACAATAGGCCAAGCGGTTTTTTAGGCAAGCTCGATTGGTACAGGCACATGTTGACTTAATCGACATGGAGCACATAAGCACCCCTTGTGGCCTAACCACTGTCGACAATCGTCATGCGACCCGGATTCATCGAGTATACCCAATGTAGTGAGACTAATTCGACCACCCAAACAGGGAATGTTACCAATTGCCTGGGCTACGTTGTAGCCTCAATCCTACTCATATGCAGCTAACAAACACATGTGATATTCATCTCAGCATTTAACAAACAATCCAAGTAGATTCCTCACTTGGGCATTTCATCGAACACATTGATCATGTTACCAAACACTTGCATTTAATCAATTAATTATATAAAGGAAAATATGATTACATAAAGGAAATTATACATATGCATACGACAATAAAGAATTCTATCTTAATACTCGTAGTAAATACAAATCATCAACAATTTCTCATTCAGACAATTCGTCAAACACATAGACTAGGTTAATTACAACATATGTTTTATTAATTCCTTATATATAGAGACCAACATGCATATGACAATGATGAATCCTAGATCAGTAATCATGGCAAGCACAAATCATTTTCAAATGCTCATTCAAACATTTCAACAAACACATGGAATGGATCTTTTACTCATCACAGCTTATAGGTATATATTATATAGAAATCGACGTTTCTTAGACAATATAGTAGCAATCAAGTCAGACATAAATCATTCGCTGACATGAAAGCATTGATAACCGCAACCTAAACATTTATAGTCCACACCTTTCATCAGGATGCTCGACTCGGACTCGGTTGAAACTCTACATTTTCAAAAATGGAATGTCGGGCACCTAAATGACGAAACAGGTTAGGTAGGTTGACAAATAACTATCCTGGATCTCTACAACGATATTAGGGTTAGGAGTTCTTACCCAAATCGTAGCCGAAAAAGGTTGTGTAACGTAACGGGATGGAGATTTGGTGTGTGGAATTGTGGGAGAGGATTCCTACAACAATCTCCCAAAGATCTTTCTTCTCTCTTTCCTCTTTTCTCTTCTTTTCTCTCCTCTCTCCCTTAGGGTTTTGTGAAATTCGTATATGAGAGAGGAGGGGTGAAATAAGGGCTATATATAAGCCCAAAAGTGATGCAAATAGCCCTAAGGCCACTATATACATAGTTTATACCCTTTAAGCGACTGTTTCTGACAAACAGGGCTCATAGGGAGGCCCACGACCCACCTACATAATAGGGTATGCTCTCTAACAATGGATCCATATCAGGACATGATTTTGGTGCAATCGGATAAGCCGATTGGCCGTGGAGAGCCTGCGTCAAATCAACGATCGTACTTACTCAATCGGGGCCACAATTATACGGATATGTGCAGAGAAATTTTCTTTCCCCATAGGTGAAGTTTGGTTAGAAACTGACGGTCCAAAATCCTCAATTTCGCATGAGAGCGAACGGCCCAATTCACTTAAGTTTTTGTTTGTTTTCTAAAGGTATTTGCGTTTCTCACACACTTCACTCACGGCTCAAGTTGTACGTTTCTAGACACTTCTGGGCTTAATTCCCGAGATGGTTGTCAAGCCTAGTAGGACGGACAGTCCTATAGCTTCGCAGTCATTGGACCCTCGACGTGCGGTTTAGGTCCAATATGGGGTTTCAACGTACTCCCGAGAGTAATAGGCTCTTGGGATTTCTCCTAGGTCTTAAGGTAGCATTGAACCTGTGACACTAATGGTTTTAGGCCTTCTCGTTTGTGAAAATGGTGGCCCAAGCTAAATCCACCGATTATTTAGTTTAGTACTTAACTAAATCCCACCTAAAGAATACGACAGGTGTGGTCCTTGGGTAGTTCTGCCTAAGGTGTACTCGGATATTTGTACGAATTTTTCCAGGATGTTACAATCTACCCCCCTTTAAGAAAATTTCATCCCCAAAATTAGTACCTTTTCATACTCCTCGATGATTTGTGGGTAGTTCTTACGGACTTTCACTTCTGTTCCCCAAGTAACCTCCTCCTCAGTGTGGTGTGTCCATAACAATTTCACGTGTGGGATAAACTTGCTGTGTACTTGTTCCTTCCTATCTAGAACACATGTTGGTCGCAATACACAGGTAGTGTCTTCTCTTTGCTGCACTTGCTCCCACTTGATAATATGGGTAGGGTCAGGAATATATTTCTTCAGCATCGATACATAAAATACATTGTGCACGCCTGCGAGTAGTGTGGGCAAGGAGAGGCAGTATGCCAGCAAACCCACTCGGTCTAAAATCTGGAACAGGCTAATGAATCTCGGCATGAGTTTCCCTTTCCTACCAAAATGAAGTACTCCTTTCATTGGAAAAACTTTAAGGAATACATGGTCCCCAAATTCAAATTCCAACTGCTTACATCTCGTATCTGCGTAGCTCTTCTACCTACTTTAAGCTGTAAGGAGTTGACGCCTGATAATATCAACCTTTTCTGAGGTTGCCTGAACTAAGTCTGGGCCAACCAAGCTCTTCTCTCCAACCTCCGCCCAACAATGCGGAACTCGACATGGGCGTTCATAGAAGGCTTCGTAAGGAGCCATGCCAATACTTGCTTGGAAGCTATTGTTATAAGAAAACTCGGCATATAGGAGACAGTCATCCCAGCTGTCCTTGAAGTCAAGTACACATGCTCATAACATGTCCTTGAGTATTTGATTCACCCACTCCGTTTGCCCATTGGTCTATGGGTGGAATGCGGTACTGAATTTTAGTTTCACCCCATTGCTTCTTGGATTCAAGTCCAGAAAATAGACGTGAATTGTGTGTCTCGGTCCGACACAATCTCTAGAGGAACCCCATGCAGTCGTATTATTTCCTTAATGTATAGCTTAACTAGATCATCTACCGAATTAGAAACTCTAATCGAGAGGAAATGGGCCAACTTTGTTAACCGGTCCACAATCACCCTAATGGAGTCATGCCCCTTTCTCATCTTTGATAACCTAGAAATGAAATCTATAGATATGAAATCCCACTTCCACTCGGCTATGGGCATGAGATGAAGTAAATTAGGGGTTTGACGGTGCTTGGCCTTGACTTGCTGGCACATGAGGTATCGGGATACAAAGCCTGCTATTTGGGCCTTCATGTTGTTCCATAAGTACAAACGCTTCACGTCTCGATACATCTTCAAACTACCCGGATGCATCGCCAACTTTGAATTGTGAGTGCTCTAAAATTTCTCTCCTCAACTCGTGACGGTTCGGGACGCATAGGCAGCCACAATACCTCAAACCTCCATCTAAGCCAATCCTCCATTCTGATTCTTCACTATCGCTTGCACGCCCTCTCATCTTCACCAACAGTTCATCTTCTTTCTAAGCCACAATGATTCGGTCATCAATAAGTGGCTACAAATGGAAGTGTGCGACGCTCTTAAATGGCTCCTCCACTGTCAATTTTTGTTTGAAACCTCCCATGAACTTCACCATATTCCACTCTTCTACCATCAGTGGAGCTACAAATTCTACAATTTTCTTGAGCTCAACGCATCGGCCACAAGGTTGGCCTCGCCAGGATGGTTGGAGACTTCAAACTAGAAGTCTTTTAAAGTCTCCATCCAACGTCGTTGCCTATTCAGGTCCCTTTGTGTAAAGATGTACTTAAGGCTCTTATGGTCGCAAAAGAGCTCGAGCTCCTCTTTGTAGAGGTAATGTCTCCAAAGCTTTAATGTGAAAATAACTGCCACCAACTCTTGGTCATGAGTGGGGTAATTTTCTTTGTGTTTCCTCAACTGTCATGAGGCATAGGCGATCACCCTATCCTTCTGCATAAGTAAACACCCCAAGCCGACGTGAGAGGTGTCAGTGTAAATAGTATATTTGACCCTTGCTCTGGCAGCACGAGCACGGGCGCAGACGTCAACTTGTCCTTTAATTCTTGAAAGGCTGCCTCTGCTTTCTCATTCCAAGCAAATTTAAGATCTTTCTAAGTAAGTTAAGACAACGATCGAGCTATCTTGGAGAAATCTTTAATGAATCGATGATAATAGCTGGCAAGTCCAAGGAAACTCCTCACTTTTATAACTGAGCCGGGCTACTCCTAGTCTTGTACCGCGGTCACCTTGGCAAGGTCCATGGAAATTCCTCCTTGAAAATCACGTGTCCTAAGAACTTGACTTCTTCCTTCCAAAAGTCGTATTTTCGGTATTGTGCAAATAATTAGTTCTGCTTAAGAGTATCAAGGGCTGCTTGCAGGTGTTCTTTGTGATCTTTCTAACTATTTTAGTATATCAAAATGTCATCTATAAATACGATGACAAATCAGTACAGATATGGCCGAAATACCCAGTTCATGAGATCCATCAATACGGCTGGTGCATTTGTAAGTCCAAATGGCATCATGAGGAATTCGTAGTGGACAAAGCTAGTCCTGAAAGCTGTTTTCTGCACGTCTTCATTCCTGACGCGTAATTGATGATACCCGTACTGTAAGTCTATCTTAGAAAAATAACAAGCCCCCTTCATTTGGTCGAACAAGTCATCTATCCTGGACAGAGGATACTTGTTCTTCACCGTGACATGATTTAGCCTGCGATAATCTATACACAAATGCAGCGATCCATCCTTATTTTTTACAAATAACACAGGTGCTCCCCAAGGAGATATGCTCGGCCGTATAAAACTCGAGTCCAATAAGTCATCAATCTTCTTCCTTAGTTCCTCCATTTCACATGGAGGCATGCAGTACATCGGTAAGGAGATAGGTGCCGTACCTGGTACAAGGTCGATGGTCAAATCAATCTCGTGTTGAGGAGGTAGTCCAGGGATCATTATGAACACGTCCATTAAATCTTAGACTACTGGTGTGTCCCCAAGTGACGAACCATTACAATTTTCCCACAGGAAAACATAACAACTAATGCGATAGGGCCAACTGACCTAAACTGGAAAGGTGAAGGTCATGCCCTTGGGCCCATGGGCTGTCACCAATCTGGTCTCACAGTCAATCTTTGCTTTCATTTCGATGAGCCAATACATGCTGAGGATGACGTTGTAATGATATATTTTAGTTACAATTAGGTCAATGCATACCGCTCTGCTCCTTAAGTCTACTGGGAAACTCTTACAAAGCTTAGTGGAGTTTGAGAAGGTCCTTGTTGTGGTGATGACTCTCACCCCAATCATAGGGGTAGTGTCCAACCCTAATTGCTTGACTGTAGAGCATGGTATTATCGAAACAGTGGACCCAATGTCCACTAACAGGAATACAGGTGTACCTTGGATGTGGGTAAGAACTTCAAAAGCTAGCGGTACTGCAACCATTAATTCAGATGCTTCGGCGGCGAGTGCATGAACACGAGCTTGTTGTGGGCAGTTAGGCGGTGTTGTCATAGGTCGTTGTGGCGGCCTATTTCGGGGTACAAGAGGTCAGTTGTATGGTTGTGCAGGTGTTAGAGATCGTAGAGGTGGAGCTGAAATACCATACGATGATTGGTGGTTGATCCTTTGAGGCGGCGTGTAGCCATTATCCTTTATCTTGGTAAAGCAGAAAGGTTCAATATGGCGCGCTTTATTACAATAGGTATACCAAAGATCGGATTACCTCTAATGAGCCGGCGAAGTCATTGGTCCTGGAGGCGAGTTCACACGTGGCCTCTTGCCGAGAAATGTCCAGTTCTGCAATTCAGGTCTAAGCCTCAGGCCCATTGGCATGGGTGTTCGAGACACCCGTTCACCATCCTGTTCAGCTCGCAGGGACATGTGCACTAGCTCAACATAGTTGTGGATGCTAGCGCAACATATCTTGGTGTGGGTGTCAGCCCGCAATGCTTCTGAAAATCACCGCATTCTCATCGGGTCATTTACCAAAATTAAAGGAGCGTATCTAGCTAACTTCACGAAACAGTTCTCGTATTCTGCCACTGTCATTCCCCCCTGTCGGAGGTGGAGGAATTTGCCCTCTTTTTCATCACAGTAAGTGAGGGGGAAGTATTTCCCATGGAAATGTGTTTCAAATTCATCCCACGTCCATGCAAATCCTTCAGGAACTGTTCGTAAGATGCTATCCCATCAGAGACTAGCCTCCTTTTCAAACATATACGTAACAAGCTCGACCTGTTCCACTTCAATACAGTGTAATGGATTCAACATCTTGAATATGCGATCCAACTAGTACTCAGCTTCTTCAGGTCCATGAGTACCCACAATAGTGGGAGGACGGAGGCATTGAAAGCATTCAAACAGGCCACTTGCAGTCATAGTCCCAGTAGCCTGTACGTGTGGCATTAGTGGGGCCACATTCATGTTTTTTGCGATGGCCTCTGCTATAGTTACAAAAACCTATTGTTGTTATTATATTAAGAGCATAATCTACTCCAACCTATTAGGGGGAGAGGCTGCCTGAGGCATGTGTGGCATCGACGATGACGCGCGGTTCTGACCTAGAACCAGTGGTGCCCTCAGCGTTGGCCCATTTGTAGGGCCAGTGGCCGGTTGTGAATCCATCATCGTTTTGCTACTCGTACCCAAACTAGGATTCGTTTGGCTATCGCTCGGGATAGGGGCCCCGTCAACCAACCAGCCAAGTGGGAAACGTGCCATGTTCCGAGTAGTTTTAGGAGGCATTCCATATATACAACATAGGTTACAACATGTACAGGATTAGGATAACATCACCAACTTTTTCCAAACATTCTACACATTTCTAAATAAAAGGAGCTTCATGCATTTCATTTAACAAAATTTATCATAGTTACATATATTGCGGTATTACATGTACTATGATAGAGAATACATGAAAGCTTACTACAAAAGGCTTCAACACTTACTAACCTAACATCCAAACTAAGCCTATCCAAGGCTATTACAAAAAGAACAAAAAATAACTACAACTATATTACTAATCCTCTGATTTTGGAAAAGGCAGAGGTGCTCCCTTATCCTGCATGCAGCACAGGAGGGCCTTCAGGGTATGGGACATCCTTTTGAACTTTTGCTTCAGGTAGGCCTGGTTTTCCTCAAACTACTACTTCAAGTAGGCCTGGTTTTCCTCAATTTTGGCCATGCGGGCATCTAGGGCAGCCTGGTCATGGCGGTCATCATGAGCAGTAGGAGGCCCCCCGTCTGAATCTTGGGCCTCCTCTTCTTCCTCCTGTCCCTCTTCTTCACTATCTTTCTCTTCTTCATTGCCTTCCTCTTCTTCAGTCTCTTCTTCTATCTCATCCTGGAATTCTTCAATTCTGGCTTGGCGTTGCATGGGGCCTATCTTCATGTTGTTGAGAGTAGTGATGAAGTGAAAAGGGGCGAGGTTGCTAATGTGGAGCCTGAAACTGAAGTTGCGGGTGTTCTTGCAAATGAGTCGGCTGAATGGGAGACAGGCATCCCCCCGAGTAGACCATGTCGTATTAACTATCTGGGTCAAGGTAAGAGTAGGCAGGCATACCTTTTCTCCCTGTCCAACTTGGTATAGGAAGTCCACCATGAATCTAGTGCATCTGTGCGGTTGCTCCATCTAGGGTACATGTTGTACGTGCATATATGGTGGAGCAGGCGGAAATCTTCTGTCATACGTGTTGATGTGAGGCAGTTCCCTCGCCACCAATTAACAAGTTGCCATAAAGGAAGCGAGTGCGGTGATCTCTCTCCCATCCACTATTGAGATTAGTCTCACTGGCATGCACAACACCACGCTCTACTCCCATGATACGTGCTATGATATCCACATCGACCCTGGTTTCCGTTCTCCCAAACGGGATGGTAAACTGGAGAGGCTCAAGAGTTAGGTCCCTTATGTGCCCATAGAAGGCTCGTACGGTGGCCTCACTAGCATGTGTTTTTTCTTCAAATATGGGACCCCAACCATTCTCCAGAAGGTGGTTAATCACTGAATATATCCCAAATAAGTTCTCATCCACATAAGCTTCGAAAATAACCTTGCGATTATGGAACTTACTGAGTTCAATGCCCGCCTGTAGAGACCTTCCTATCGAGAGTTGAGGGTCAACGTCCCACTTTGACCTCCACTCAGTGCTCGCACTTGTCTCGGCACTTGTCCTCTTTCTGGAGCGACTTGGACGACTTGTCTCGGCCTCATCCGGGGCTGCTCTCTTCTTTCTCATAAGGGAAAGGAGTGTTGAAATGGAGAAGATGGCAGTCATGATCTCAAAAAGAGTCATTGAGATGGAAAAACTTTGAGGATGGAGTGGATTTGAAGGTATGAAGGTTATGAAACACAAAAAGGAGGGTTTTATACTCAAATGAGTGAGAATAAGGGGGATTAGGAGATGCAAAGGGTGGTTTTAGGGAAATAGTGGTGGAGGGGTGTAGGATGTAAGGAAAATGGGGGATTTTAATGTATGAAAATGAAGATTTGAGAGAGAAAGAGGGTTTTTATAAAGTTTGGAGGGGTTTGAGGGGTTGAAAATAGGAAAAATAAGGGGAAATGGGTGTTAGGGAGGTTAAAAGGGGGCCCCCACATGTGGGAGGGACCCATCATGGTCGGCCGGTGGTGGTGTGCCATTGATCGCACGACACCGCCATGCCTGTCTAGGCTATCCGGCGGTGCCTCCACCATGGGGAGGTGGCCACCCTCCTCCGGTGATGTATTTTGGTCCGTGGGACCCCCTGAGCCCCATTGAACTCCATGGTTTGGATCCCAAGGCCCGTAAGACCCATTTTTTGTGATCCAACGCACGTGTATTCGTGCCATTTAGATCCATCTCAGGTCTAAAATTTTTTAACTAACTACTCAAACCCGTCGACTGACGTCCTAGAGATGACTTAGGTTAATTCACGTGATCTAAGATACGTTGTGGACTAAACTACAGTGTTTGGTCTTGCTCGTTGGTGAAAATTAGGGATCATAATATCATCTCTAAATCTCATCATCCCCTTCCTAAGTCAGAGTGCGTCACATGGCATATAACCCAAGTCTAGTTTAATCCAAATCATGCTTTAATACCAACTTGTAACGCCCCGAATTTCGAGGGTCGAGCAAAACTCTACTCCCGAGATTCAAAACATTATTTATGTAGTATGGATGATGATATTCAAATTTCTTCCATGTAAATGAGTGAAGAATGTGTGGGATTATACTAAGCAACATATCATACTTCAGATATAATTAAGTTAAGCAAGCGAAAGTCTGAAACATACCTATTTAAACATGTAGGTGTTTCACAAAACCTCATCCAGAGTATGAGTATGTAATCGGGTCTAATATATACATGTATCATTTTAAAATGAACAAAAGATGGAAATAGAAAGTGTCTAACTAAGCCAGATATCCTAGTGGTCCCTGCGCATTGGCACGAGGTCTACATCGACCCGCCCGAGAGCTGGAAGTAGGAGAATTCCTCCTCCTCATCCATAAAGTCCTGCTCCATTGCATAAACTTCATCAGTACCTACATCTAAATCAGAGTCTGGTTAGTGTTTTAAAACACTGTCCCAAAGTGGGAGTGAGTGATCAACTCAGTGGTTCTATAAGGCAAAAGTTAACATGTTATCAAGTCAATTAAGCAATAATAATAAAGCAACATAACAATCACTTCCTAACTTCTCTTTTTAATGCAAGAATGGAGTGCAAGTAATGATGTATGCCCTCACACCAAAGCTCCCTCACAAGCGACTCCGACAACCTATTTCGCATATGACATCACTTCCTCAAAATGTTGTAACTTCATCGCCTTTAAAACATATCCTAACTAATGCAGTGTGATGCATGGTTGTGTTAGCTAAGTAATTAATTAAGCTTATTCATACAGCAGGTTTGGAAAGTTAGGGTACCTCCCTTTATATCATTGGCCGAATCAAATGATCCATCTAGGTTCATCACTCCTAGTTAAGCACATACGATAGGCAAGTTGTAGGGTCATCACTCCTAATGAAACACATTCGATAGGTAATTTTAAGAATTTATACTTGCGGTCACTTCAAGGAGGCTTGTCACCTCACGTAAGCCGACAACACGAACACGGTGTCTCATACCACCATGCTCGACTCACGAGTCTGAGTTGCTCATTGGTCACTACGGAGAGGCTCGCCACCCTAACGTAGGTTGACAGCTCGATCATGGTGTCCCATACCACCATACCCAGCTCATGAGTCTTAGCAGATCACGGTACCATGGTTAAAGTGGGCCTTTATATTGGTGAGGGGTACCTTAGATTCAAGTAGTAGTGTCCATACATGGTAAACACATAATAGGCTAATCAGTTTGTTAGGAAGCTCGATTGGTATGGGCACACGCTGACTTAATCGATATGGAGCGTATAAGCACCCCTCGTGGCCTAACCATTGTCGACAATCATCATGCGACCCGGATTCATCGAGTATACCCAATGTGGCGAAACTAATTTGGCCACCCGAATAGGAACTGTTATCGATTCCCTGGGCTACGTTGTGGCCTCAATCCTACTCATATACAGCTAACAAACACATGTGATATTCATCTCAGCATTTAACAAACAATCTAAGTGGATTCCTCGCTTGGGCATTTCATTAAACACACTTACATTTGATCAATTAATTACATAGAGGAAAATATGATTACATAAAGGAAATTATACATATGCATACGACAATAAAGAATCCTATCTTAATACTCATAGTAAATACAAATCATCAACAATTTCTCATTCACACAATTTGCCAAACACATAGACTAGGTTAGTTACAACATATGTTTTATCAATTCCTTATACAGAGAGATCAACATGCATATGACAATGATGAATCATAGATCAGTAATCATGGCAAGCACAAGTCATTGTCAAATGTTCATTTAAACATTTCAACAAACACATGGAATGCATCTTTTACTCATTACACCTTATAGGTGTATATTATACAGAAATTAATGTATCTAAGACAATACGGTAGCAATCATGTCAGACATAAATCATTAGCTGACATGAAAGCATTGATAACTACAACCTAAGCATTTATAGTCCGAACCTTTCGTCAGGATGCTCGACTCGGACTCGGTTCAAACTCTACGTTTTTGAAAATTGAATTTTGGGCACCTAAATGACGAAACAGGTTAGGTAGGTTGACAAATAACTATCCTGGACTCTACAACGATATTAGGGTTAGGATTTGTTACCCAAATCATAGCTAAAAAAGGTTGTGTAGCGTAATGGGATAGAGATTCGGTGCATGGAATCATGGGAGAGTATTCCTACAATGATCTCCCAAAGATCTTCCTTCTCTCTTTCCTCTTTTCTCTTCTTTTCTCTCCTCTCTCCCTTGGGGTTTTGTAAAATTCGTATGTGAGAGAGGAGGGATGAAATAATGGCTATATATAAGCCCATAAGTGTTGCAAATGGCCCTAAGGCCCCTATATACGTAGTTGATACCCTTTGGGCGACTGTTTTTGACAAACAGGAGGCCCACGACCCACCAATGTCATAGGGTATACTCTCTGACAAGGGATCCATGTCAGGACATGATTTTAGTGCGATTAAAATAAGCCAATCGGCTGTGGAGAGCCTGCGTCAAATCAATGGTCGTACTTATTCAATTGGGGCCAAAGTTACACGGATAAGTGTAGGAAAATTTTCTTTCCCCATGGGTGAAGTTTGGTCAGAAATTGATGGTCCAAAATCTCTAATTTCGGGTGAGAGTGAATGACCCAATTTACTTAAGTTTTGGTTCATTTTCTAAAGGTATTCGTGTTTCTTGCACACTTCACTCACGACTCAGTTGTACATTTCTTGACACTATCTGGGCTTGATTCCCATGATGTTTGTCAAGCCTAGTAGGACAGACATAGTCCTATAGCTTCTCGATCATCGGACTGTCGATGTGTGGTTTAGGTCCGATACGAGGTTTCAACATACTCTCGAGAGCAATAGGCTCTTGGGATTTCTCCTAGGTCTTAAGGTAGCATTAAGCCAGTGGTACTAATGGTTTTAGGCATTCTCATTTGTAAAAATGGTGGCCCAAGCTAAATTCACTGATTATTTAGTTTAGTACTTAACTAAATCCCGCCTAAAGTATATGATAGGATGCGGTCTTTGGGTAGTTCTGCCTGAGGTGGTACTCGGGTCTTTGTATGGATTTTTCTGGGACATTACACATTGTGTGACATGACTATTGTACGCCCTAACAACATCAGGGCCGTAGCCTCTACAGGTATATCATGGCTGGGAGGATTGGACACTAAAAATCTTATTCTAAATGAGGTGTTATAGATGTCCCTGGGTGAAATTCCCTAAACCCTTATGGTACTAGGAGGTTACTCCAATGTCTAGACCGAGTAGATGTATGAGCGTCGAGTGCTGAATATTAGAAGGCCATATTTTTCACTATGTAGTGGTCGGTTAGAAGGGGGTGTAGCCTTAGCTGCCCGAGAAGAGGGGGCAAAGCTAGGCTGAGTTTGACCAGCTCGAGGAATGGGTCTGCTATCGACAAGCCGAGTCCAATATTTGTAGGCGGATAGTGAGGTCTCTTTCACTCACCTTATTGCGTGATGGGGCGGCAATCTGGTTTAGAGTGTACTAGACCACGGTGATATTCTAGAGTTGAGCTGTAATGATATGTGGACTCAGTTGAGGATTGGTATGCTTGAGTTGCATCTCGCATCACATGGCCTTGGTATGGCCAACATCATTCATGCCTTGCATCGCATAACCTTGGTTCAACTAATAGTATTCATGGATTCATCAACATATTCCGTATTACTTTGATATTACATAATTATATTACTACATTGCGCACACACTTTCACTACCCTCTAAGGTTTCCATAAGCTTATGCACGACCGTTGCGTACACGTGACGTTGGACCACAACAGCGTTGAGGCAAGAGCGTATAGTAGATCATCTTGGAGCTTTTGTCTATCATCATTGTATTTCCCTTTATGCGTATTATACTTATAAATTTTTGATCTTAGTGGAAATGTGATGGAGTTTTCGGTTATTGTTTATGGGTTATGCCTTTGGTTATGCTTATTACGAATCAAATTCATATTGAAAATTCACCTCGTAGGATCCCAGGATTGAAACTTGACGTATGAGCGCTGGGAGCCAAAAGTGGGGTACTACGGAGGCTGTCGGCATCTGATTCGGCAATTGAGAATTTTGTGAGCCTGATTTTTGAGTTTGGGGCATGACATGCCTCTTCTCATATCTTATGATTTATACTGAATTATGAATGATGAGTGTGTAATCTTAGAGGGTACTCCTCATTATGATAATCATTGACGTTATCAAACCGTAACAGTTGATGTAGATGTAAAGCGAGTCGATGCTGTTCACTAGGTCGCTAGAGCAGATCGGGTAGCTGAGAAGCTACACAGGGTCCCTGCAGCCCATATTGAGCTCCATCATTAGATAATAGACTTCTATCTTTATTTAATGAACTTTGTTATTTGGGATTGTATAAGTCTTGTATGGGCTCTACATCTAGAATTTTATGATGATCAGAATGTTTTTATATAATGTATGGTGTATTCCACCAACATTTATTGATAACTATGATTAATGATAAGCGGTTCAAATTTAGACTGGATTTTAAAGGCTAACACTTGGGTTTTTGGAGAACAAGTCACATACTCGGGTTTCAAAAACTGTGGTATTACAAGTTGGTCTCAGAGCTATTCTAGATAAACTAGGCCTTGGGAAAAACAGGACTTATATGACTTCAAATAATCCATAGTTGCATTAAAGCAATTAGTAACTTGAAACTAGGTTTAATTCCCTTAGTGTTAGGGTATTCGTGAACCTAGAAATTCAAAATTTTAGGCTCCCACAAAAATTTCTTGGATAGTCATTGAACTTAAAAATAAATTTTAGGTGTTGTGGAAAGTCTAGTTAAATTTAAGAACTCACAAGTTTAGAACCCCTATAATCCATCTCAGGACACAAATATAACCCTAAGATAATAATAGGACCTTAGCTGTAGGTCGAGGATTAGAAGGCGTGGGTATAAGGATGCTTAGATGGTCATCTTAGGATCTTTGGAGTCTTACTGCACCTAATCTCAAAGGATAGGGAGTTGTCGAGCACCCATCGATTTGAATAATACTCCAATTATACGATTCATATAAATTGTTTTGTGATCTTAGGTTAAGACTAGTTTAAACTTATGAGGGTACGACCATGATAAATCCTTTCTTTTAAGAGGATTATGGCCCCCAAATCCCGTTGTTCAAGATCGCAAACTTTCCATTTGCTAACTTCATTGACAGACGAGGTTTTTAGAGAAGGGAGTCCTAAGCGCTCTCCTGCACCATCGGTTAAGCCAAATAGCCCTAAAAGAGAGCCAATGTCAGGAACTATTCCATCCCAGTCACCTGTGAGTCATGTGGGCATACCTCTATCAAATGCTTAACATGAAGCTCCACCTGGTGATGTTTTTAGTCAGATGGCTACCATTATACAGCAACAACAGGCTTCGATCGCCACATTGTTAGAGATTCTCCAATAAAATATACATGCATCGGCCTCAAAGATTGAAGAGATTAGTGGGGCATATATGTTTGAAAGGTTTTAGAAGTTGAGGCCACCAACCTTCTCAGGATCACCAGATCCAGCTCTAGCAGAACACTAGTTGAATAGAATGGCTAGGATGATGAAATCGCTAGGTTGTTCGGACACCCAGAAGGTTGTTCTCACCACTTATGCCCTAGAAGGCGAGGACGATATATTGTGGGAAAGCATGCTAAGAAGAGTCCCGTCTGATTATGAGTGGACCTGAACTGAGTTTAAGAAGAGGTTCAATGAAAAATACTTTCCTTTGTGCTATCGCCATGAGAAAATATCTGAGTTTCTCAAGTTGAAATAAGGGAATACAACAGTGTCTCAATATGAAGCACACCTTGACGAATTGTCACAATATGCACTAAAGGCTGTTGAGGACGAGGAATATAAATTGTAAAAGTTTAAGGAAGGTCTTCGACTTG
This sequence comes from Magnolia sinica, assembly GCF_029962835.1. Taxonomy (NCBI): domain Eukaryota; kingdom Viridiplantae; phylum Streptophyta; class Magnoliopsida; order Magnoliales; family Magnoliaceae; genus Magnolia; species Magnolia sinica. Next base: position 81,487,144 of record NC_080576.1, on the reverse strand, counting down.
AAATTCAGTCAAGATTGTGCACCTTCGACTTTATTGACTTTGCTGATATCGTGGACAAAGCCATGCGAATAGAAAAGAACTTTGAGCATATGGCCAGAACACGTACTCTTATTCATGGTTCAGCAAGTAAAGCTAGGTCGGTGCCATCTGCATCTCATACGCCTCAGAAGAGGGTGAAATTCACGCCTCACCCAACTCATTCTTCGAGTTAAGATAAGCTTTGCAGCTATTGTGGAAAACTGGGTCATATCTTAAGGCGGTGTTTTAAGAAACAATGAGATTAGAGGATCTTCCCTCCAGCATGACAACCTCAGTCACTGATTCAGGCTTCTTCAAATCCTGCTCAAGCCTCGTAACCTCAAGCATGAGAATGGGGAACTCATCGCATGTACGCCTTAGATACACCCAACCCTGAGTGAGCCCACCAAGGTATGATCTTTATGAAACTTTCTTAGTAATTACAGAGTAGTTAGTAAGGATTAAGAGCTTTGTGAACGTGTAATAATACGACATTAATAATTTGAAATAATTAAATTATAGATTTTAGGACAATAGCCCAAATAGTTAAAATGCAAAGTTAAAGCATAATGAGCCATTTAGGCCTATTCCTTAGGAGAATAGGAAATTAAATAACATATCTCAAATGACTAGAATTACTAAGAACACGAATTGACAGAACCATGTTTAAGCAAAGTATGCGCGGTTTGACATGAATTCTAAATCCTAATGATTACAATGATTTCAATGCCCTGATCAAGCAGAAGATCGATACTCACTAGGATTAAGAAGGATACTAGAAAACTCATTGCCCAACCAGGCAGAAGTTTGGCATATCAAGTTTAGACCTACTACAACCATCCTTTCATGCTGCTAAAATAATTAGAACATGAGATTTCTTTTACATAGTAGTAAGAAATCCTCGATTACATTCATTATGGAAATGTTCAATTTCGAGACGAAATTCTTTCAAGGGGGGTAGATTGTAACACCCCATACTTTTAGAACTTGGGTGTTACCATGAGAACCTAATCTAGTATAAACGCAAACCCGATTTATGTGAACATTCACATACTTTATTCAAAATACGACCGTTAAGGATAATCTTTATCTGTAGATCGAGCCATCTCACCATTTAGTTTCAAGTTGGACTATCTCATCATCCAGGGATTCACATTTAACCATAGAGGACCTAATTCTAGGGACTTAATTAGCATAAAATGTTAAATAACACTTTGTTAGATCGATTAAGCCACACCAAAATCAATTTTGAGACCAAGAGCCACTTGATCCACACTTCATTGGCTTTAAGACCCCTGGGAGTGCAAATTGTTGCTCAAGTACTCATATCAGCTATCTAACTATGGTAACCACTCTCAAATTCCCTCCAGAATGGGCAAGGGAACTGTAGAAACTGTGGGAGTCAAATTTGAAAATAATCCAACCATCGGGTAGGCGGGAATCGCAACCCGAACCTAAAAACAAATGCGATGTGGCCCATCAGTGCAACATAACATCAATATAAATGAAATAATGGCCCTAGGTGATTTGCTAGTTAGATGAACGGTTCAGATTGCATGATTGGACCCCATATTATCGTCGGATCGATGATGCTTGGCCCTCGATGGACATATTTCAGTTAATATGGTCCACCTAAGTTATAGATATGTCTCATCCTTTGGGCTGCGTCTTAAATCAGGCGGACAAAATGAATGAACAGAGCAGATTTGTTGGATTCATCGTAGTGGGACCCACATTTATCACGTGTGCACAGCATGTGTGTGCACTCGTGGTGCACCAGACCTCTGGCACGGTCAAAAGAGCACTGACCTGCGCTCGTCCGAAAAAGGAGATTTTCTCTTTCCTTTCCCGCCTAACAGAAGTTTGAACCAACACCGTCCGTTCTCACCGTTCATGGCCCACCATCAAAGAACACCTCGATGATCTGAACAACCCATATTATAGAGAACCTAAAGCTGTACAATAGATACCCATTTTCACCGTTGGATCGCACAGGCATAGGCACAAACGTAGGTGTAAGATGGTTGTGTCCAACCATTTTTCTAGAAATGGAAACTGTCTTGCTGCTGCTAGGCTAGCAATCTGCATGAGGAGGAATCCTCCAATCCTAGCCCTTCATTTAGCAGATCTCTGCCATCCATTTATGCTCACATGGATTAAGGTTTTCAGTGGAAAACCGACGCTAAAGACCAAACCGCGGTTGGTTTTGTTGCACCAACTATTTTCATTTGCCTCCCTACCATCGGATGAATCTGAGCTGTTTAACCTTGATTTAACGGACCTGGGAGAGCTTAGGGCATGCTTAAGATGAGAGAGGATCGAGTAGTAGTAGTTTGTCTTCATCTCTTACAGCAGCTCGAAAGAAAACGAGCTGTTTCTTCCATCTTCAAAACCCACCGTCAAACCTTCATGGAGCTTCGATTTGAGGTATCCATAAGCTTTAAAGAGATGATTCACACCCTCCAACACATTCGTTTCAAAGGAATGATCTCTAAAGTGAGATCCACCATTAATGTCAGATCTTCTTCCTCATCGAAAAAATTGCACTGGGATGGTGCGGTTTGAATTAGGTCGAGCACAGTCATCTAGTGGTGCTGGAACTTTGGTAGATGAAAATAAAGATGGAGGAGAAGGAAAAGAGAAGAGAGAAAGGGTGAAGGAGATGATGGTGAGGAGACCGAGTCGCTGCTCACGGTGTAATGCCGCACCCCCCCATGCTTTGTTACACCAGCTTAAACCAAGCCGAGTCTGGTTTGAGTCAAGGGCTCTGTTGTGACTCCAAAGAAGTAGAGAAGAAGAGAGTGGGGGGAGGGCGCTGTCCTCACCCGTCAGGCCATCCCCACCACCAACAGTGGTGTTGCCGGGTCTGGACTGAGTCTAGACCAAGTTAGGTGTGGTCTGGTCGAGCCCCGACACTGTTTGGACTAAAAAGGAAGATGGAAAAGAGAAAGGAAAAAAGAGAGAGAAACAGAAGAGGTAGAGAGAGAAAGAGAGCTTGACTCCTTAGAGGCTGCCTAGTCAACTCAGTTGAAACTGAGTTGGGCTTAGACCTAGTTCAAGTTTAGTCTATTTAGGCCCATTGCTGGACATTCCAGCAAGAAAGAAAGAAAAAAAAGAAGTAGAGGAGGACGGAAAGAAGAAGGAGAAAGAAAAGGAAAGAAAGGAAAGAAGAGGAAGATGAAGGAAGGAGTTTACTCCGAGTTAGACCTAGTTGACTTGAACTGAGTTGACTCCATAAATCTACACCAAGTTTGTGTCGAGTTGCCGAGATAAACTATCAAGTTAAGGTAAATCAAAGACTCATTTGCATTTGTTTGTTACTGAGCTGATTCAATGAGTTTTCACTTAGTATATTGACTGTAGGAGACAAGTACTAACTATTTTTCTTAATGTTTTGTTTGGTTCGTGGTCACATATTATTGAGTAGATTTGACTTTATCAGGCCACATTCATGCTATCTAGTAGGACACACAACTAGGTTGCGTAACCAAGGTGAGGACTCACCCTTTGAGCTTCCCACTTGAATTCATCAATTTAGTCATAGATGAAGCTCTAATTTCTTACAGTTAGTAGCTCCTAAGTTATTGCATAATTTATCTCATTACTTGAATATACTAACATATTACGCAATTGATTCATGTGACATATAATTGATATATCTCTCTAATTTTAGCAAGCATGAGTAATTTGATTGTTGCATGTTATCTCCAGTTATGAAACTTGCTACATGTTACTACTTGTGATACTTGATAAATTGAATATAACTCCTTGTGGTCTCACCATCTTGCGGTCCATATTTGACTTACACGACTTGGGTCGCACATTCACCTTATGTGGCTTGGACCGCATATTTGCCCTTAGTGGCTTTGATGGAATATTAGCGCCATTTTTTTGGCTTGTTGGTTATATTCGCATATCTTGTTGATTTTCGGATCATTATGATTTTCGGGTTGAGCTGAAGTTCACCTGTCAATTTTCTAGCCATCTTGCGGAGTTCATGTAATTTTTGAATGACGTTGTAGTTCTTATGTTGACTCTCTCTTCATCTTGTGGTGTTCAGTCATATAGTGATTTTCGGGTGGATCTGAAGTTCGCATGTCAATTTTCTAGCCATCTTGCGATGTTCACATATGATATGATTTCCAGGTGAAGTAGAGTTTCGTATGTTGATTTCCTAGCCATCTTGTGATGTTCAGTCGTAATGTGATTTCTGGGTGGAGGGGGAGTTCGCTTATCAATTTTATAGCCATCTTACGGTGTTCAATCATACTATGATTTTCGGGAGGAGCGGGAGTTCGCTTATCGATTTTCTACTCATCTTACGGTGTTCATGTATGATATGATTTTAGGGTAAAGTAGATATTTATATGTTAATTCTCTCTTCATCTTGCGGTGTTCAATCGTATTGTGATTTCTGGGTGGAGCTGAAGTTCACTTATCAATTTTCTAGCCATCTTGCGGTGTTCACATACGATATGATTTCTGGATGAAGTAGAGGTTTAAAGTTTGATTTTCTATTCATTTTGCAGAGTTCGCGTACAATGTGACTTTCAAGTGCAATAAAAAGTTGTATGGTTGATTATTTGACTATCTAGACACATTCACTTGCATTTTGTGATTACGATTATATTTCCTTAATGTCGAAAGTATGTTAACTGGCTTATTTCTGAATATATGATCATGATTTTATTTAATATATCTCTTCTCATATCTTGTGATTTATGCTGAATTATGAATGATGAGTGTGTAATCTTAGAGGTTACTCCTCACTATGATAGTCATTGACGCTATCATACCATAACAGTTGATGTAGGTGTAGAGCGAGCGATGCTGTTGACTGGGTCGCTAGAGCAGATCGGGTAGCTAAGGAGCTAGACAGGGTCCTTGCGACCCATATTGAGCTCTATCATTAAATGATAGATTTCTATCTTTATTTAATGAACTTTGTTATTTGAGATTGTATAAGTCTTGTATGGGCACTACATCTGGAATTTTCTGATGATCAGAATATTTTTATACAACGCATGGTTTATTCTGGCAACATTTGATGCTAACTCTAATTAATGATAAGTGGTTCAAATTTATACTGGATTTAAAGGCTAACACTCGGGTTTTTGGAGAACGAGTCACATACTTGGGTTTCGAAAACCAAGGTGTTACAATTTACAACCGCTGGATTTAAGAGAATTAAAAGAATACCTCAAAACAAGATCTAGAGGTGAATGGACGAGACTGATCTAATGATCGTGCAACAGGGCCACGAGGATCTCTCTTCTCTGGTCTCATTGTAGTGTTGGAATTATAGGCCATTTATGACATAATTCCATTTGGCAATGCAAAGATCGGTTTGGAATGATTACATTTCCATCAAGGTGGGACCCACGCAGTTGATGGGTGTACATAGTTTTATGGGAATGAAGTACTATAAACAACTCTAGATAGAGTTGTATTGGAGAATGACTTCTCTCTTATGATGCGAGGGATTGAGGAGACGTAGGCAAGTGGAAGAGTCTTATGATGAGTGGACTCTCTCCCATAGCCACTCCAAATATATAAGTGCATTCTGTCCGCAATTCCATATGCTTGTTATGGACATTTCTCTTCCCATTAGAGACCATATATGCATGGGTGTATAGGAGGTAAAAGACCGACGTGCAATCCTCAATAGCCTGCATGAAGGTTGATCAAGGTACGCATTTTAAAATCAAATTTCTTAGGTTGATGCTAGTGTAGATTCTGGAATCCGCTATGATTTTTTAACATATAGTTGATACATGACCGGAGAGGAGCATCACATGTCCTCTCTTGTGCTTACCCAAAAGGTAACGCATGAGGGATTTAGGGAGAGAATTTGAAGAGAGAGATTTAAGGTGGTGATGTAGGTTTAGATGTACACGTCTCTTATCATCAAGCCATGCAAGAATGGGGCCCACATGCACAGATCATGGAATATAATCTATTCATCTATGTGATGAGGTAAGCCATATAATAATAATAATAAAATTCTAGATCTTAGGGTAAGGGGTTAGGTATAATGTAAGTTCTGATAATCTACAGATGATCTAGAGGGGGTAGTGAATAGGACTAAACCAATTTCTGATAATCGATTACAGATTCTCAATAACAAAAGATATTAAAATATTGATTTCAATTAAGTCTCGTAGGACAACCTTCACCTAAAATCTTAGGCAATACAATCTTATATTAGGTAGTCCTTGAAACCAATATTTCAAAATAATAAAAATAGAGAATAAGATTATCAATCACCACAATACATAAAGAATTATAGTGGTTCTATGTTTAACACACACCTACTCCACTCCCAAAATTATTACTTCACGTAATTTTAGTTTTTCACTATTTTCAAGGATTTCATAGGATCACCTCAATAACCTCTTACAGTTCTTGTGATTTTCACAGGCTTACCACAATAAAACCTTGAGTGACTTTCATGCGCTAACCACTACATAACCCGATGAGATTTTCAGGCAATCTCAACAAACCCAAAATGAAAGTAATATATTCAAAACAAATACTTATATTCTCAAAGACGAAATGTTAATCTGAAGATACTAATGAAGTGTTGTAGATGCGTCAATTAATGCAGTGATCGTCTTTCTTTGATGATGATGAATCGATGTATGCTCAACTAGAAAGGATTTAGCGATATAAAATTTCTCAAGGAATAAAATCCTGAAAGTTGTAGATTCAATTATCTAACCTCAAGTTGAGTATAGTGTACACTCTAATTGAATTTAAATCCACTTGATAAGGGAATTGAATAAGGTATATATAAAAAAAGAGAATTACTACACAAATAGCTTGGAAAGGATTAGAGTTTCTCTCTTTGGTTGAGGAAGAATTATCTCACTTTTTCATGTTTTAAACAATGAGATGAGATCTTTATTTATAGCAAAAGGTTTTGTATCTTTGGTCAGCCTAAGAATTGCTTCGGTTGTCTAGATTTTCATGATATTGTTCCAACAGTACTTATCAGATTTCATAGGATTTGATTTTATAAAAAATTAGGTTAGCTAAAGCAAAAATTCGGTTGGCCGAATACAAGGTTTGGCTAGCCTAAGCTCCTTGAAATCCAAAAATATATCAAAGAACACAAAGGAGCTCTTGGAAAGACGATTGTAGACCTCAAATGAATAGACCCCTTGATTTGTACTTACCGCATTCACCTCAGAGATAATGCAAAAACATTTAAACAACCACAACACCGTTTAAATCCAAATATGAAGGAAGTGGTTAAAGTTAAGGTCACTACCCAAAAAATGACCAAAGGCTACGGACTATGCTAGCTTTTAGCTATGGATATAAACCATAGCTATATTACTACGGCTTAAAACCGTAGCTAAAAAAGGCTAAATCGTAGCTAAAAACCACCACCTTTACAGTTCATCCAACATGGGATAGCCCCATAAGGGACTCTATGAGGCCCATTAAAATTTGTGTGCTCCATTTAATACGTCTATCCGTTTTGAAAGAGAATGTTTGGGCAAGAGCCCAAAAAAGGAAGTAGATTGAACGTTCAAGTGAACCACACATTAGGAAACAGTGGAGATTAATACCTACCATTGATTGATGGTGTGGTTCAATTGGACCTTTGATTTGCCTAGATGTTGGGGTCATTCCCTATAAAAAAATTACAAATTAATGGATAGAGTGGATATATCAAATGCATCAAGGTGGACCCCACAAAGCCCTTGAAAAATCCGTCCATCAAGATCCCGCTAGACGTGTGAACGTGGAGGGGCTACGATGGACGACACAATGGCTACGGCCTAAGGGTTTTTACCTACGGTTTTAGACCGTAGCAAGGCTGTAGTAGGTATAAAATGCAGAAATTGCGCTCCTTTTTCTTTTCCCCCTCTCACGAAATGTTTCATTCTTTCCCTCCCCTCGGGAAAAAACCCCATTCCCTCTCATGTCTGTCCCTTTCTCTCTCACTCTCGATCTCCCGTGCCTTTTCTCTCTCTCTCTCTCTCTCTCTCTCTCTCTCTCTCTCTCTCTCTCTCTCTCGATCTCCCGCACCCCTTTTCTCTCTCTCGATCTCCCGCACCATTGTTCCAAACATAAAAATCATCATTAGCGCATTCGTTAGATTATATCATTAGAAAGGATTTTGGTATGCTGCAACCTATTTAATTTCTTCTATTTATTTGTTTTGCCCTCTTTTTTTTTTTAATTTTTTAATACCCATTTGGCTACACCAATATTGTATGTGTTTGGGAGTCTTGAAATCGAGAATGCATTTGGGAGTCTTAAAATCGTAGTCTAGTGGAATTGATTTCATCCAGAAATTGCTATTAGATTCACATCAACAAGTGGAATTGCGATTTTAGTTCCCTTTGACGGAAAAGGAATAGTCCTCTTTATTGCCGAATCTGCTTTCCTTGCATTTCCAAACATGATGCCTTTTTAATGTCGGGTATCCCCTTCCGTCCAATTTCCCATAAATGGATTTTATGAAAAATTCCCAGAAGACAACCATTTCTATATCATTTTGTCCCGTCTTAAGAGATCTAACCCTCAACAGAGTAATGAGCTCCTTCTCATAACCTATCATGTTTCTTTTGAAATACGAGTCCAAATAATTTGGTTACTGAGTGTCTCATAGTTGTTAATCTTTTTTAATAGATAAGTTGTAAAGGTTGCTGAACAATCTACCTATCCTTCCAAAACCTGTTCAAATGCAACCTTAATATAGACTTCAAGTTGGCTTATATGTGCTTTTTTAATTTCTACTAAATAATTTTCTAGTAATGAGAAGATGAAACTGTTGGGAGGTTGTCTGTGGTAAATCACACACCTAATGTAATTTAATATAATGGAAAGCATAGGAGTCCATGATGTTATGAACATTTTATTCACAATGAGCATGGCTACATCCATGTTGGTGAGTTTGAAATGATTTTTTTTCTTAGAGATGGGTTTGGTGGTAATTTTGTAAATTTTGCAGCATTTGATTTGTTTCTTTTTACATTTTTATTTATTTTCTAGATGGGATTAATTTTGGTTTTGTGTGCATTTGGTCTAAAAATGTTGGATTTTTTGTTTTTTGTTTAGGTCACCATATTAATTCAATGCAAATGTGTTGCCTTATATATATATATACACAATTCTCATCCTTTTTTTTTATTTAAATAAACAAATAACATAAAGAGCTGCTTCTTAACTTTTGTCATCATTTTCTTCTTTATTCAACTTTGTTTATTACTCTCTTATTTGAATTTGATGTGGATATTTTTTTAGTAACTTTTGCTATTCTTTATTGCTGTTTGATTAGAGTAGTTTGTAATTGTACTTATTAGATCTTAGGGCCGCCAAAGTTTTGGATCAAGCTGATATTTGTGTTTTCCCTTCATCCTGGTTTGTGTGACCTTATGAATAGATTAGATGGCTAAAAAACCATCATGGTGGTAGTCCGAAGTTAATTTCCGAAGCAACTAAAGTTTGGAGCCCATCTCTTTGTACCAATGATAGGGAAGTTAATTTAAGTTTCCATTATTTCCACTCTATTGAACTTTAGTTGTTAAATTTTCAAAAATTGTGGTTTTGAATTTAATTAGGGTGTCGGAAGGAAAAGACAATCAACAATAAAACAACATCTAAAGAAGTATACCTCCCATGAAGAAAGAGAACAACATGGTTCATTTCTTGTTCTTTAGACCATGGTTCATTTTTACATCATTTTGCAAATGCTACGATTTTAAATCCCATTTTTGCATCAAAAATCAGGAAAAAATATCTCCTTAATTAGTTGAAAATTTGCCCATGTATGGAAGCATTCACAATTAGATAGCAATTCCTTAAAGTGTATAGAGTAGACCTTTCATTGTTTCAAGTTGATTAGAAAAGCACTGCTTTAAATCAAACTTGTACTCATGCCAAGTGCCATGAGGATTAGCAACGGCAGGTGCCAAAATGTTCTTTATCTAGAAATTCTGCTTTATCTCAAGTTTGCAGTCATGCCAAGTGCCATGAGGATTAGCAACACCAAGTGCCAAAATGTTCTTTATCTAGAAATTCTGTTTTATATCAAGCTTGCAGTCATGCCAAGTGCCATGAGGATTAGCAACAGTAGGTGCCAAAATGTTACTGATTATACATATGCTTGTTGGGCTCCATTTGGTTGATCAATTAGAAAATTAGAAAAGAACTCTACTATAAAAAAAAAAAGAAAAAAAGAGAGCTTTAATGATATTTGGTGAAGAAGAAAAAGTGATTCCAAGTTGGGCATATTGTCCCAAGTCATGAAATTGTTACTATATTACACATTGCACCATACGTAGAATATCCCAAATCACAAGTCAGGTACACTCACTTCCCAAGTTCTTCGGTTACTTCTCAAACTTTGTGCTATCATCATCATCATCATCATCTAAGCCTTATCCCAATTAATTGGGGTCAGCTAGATGAATCATGTTTTGCCATGCCACCCTACGAGCCATAACTTCAGTTAGACTGATTATACCCTAAACACTTTGTGATATAAGTTTTAAATTAATATCAGCATAAATATATATAGCTGAATAATAAAAATCCCTGTAAACAAAGGAAAAGGTGAATTATGGTTGTCTTGATGAACTGAGATAGAACCTTTGCATTGCTCATTTCACTAAGAAAAAAGAAGAGAAATTTCTTTCAATTATTTGGAAATTGATGGTATGGGTCGACCGCTTCTAAGGAACTATCGGTAGCTGCAAAAGTTCTACAATTGGTGATTGTCTTTCAATTTTCTCAATCTTTTTGTGGAGGAGCATATATAGTATGATGATGTATTTGTAGGTGACATCCCTTCCAAGGAGCAAATATGAAGAAGATGTTTATATCAATAACCACACAATTGTTTGGGGTTCATGGTGGAAGGATCATCTATGGGGCTACAAATGCTGTAAGAAAATTATCCAGAACAGCTACTGTACAGGCTCTGTTGGAATTGAGGCCATTGAAGCTGTTGCTGATCTCATGAAGGCTAATTTGTTAATTCTGAAGGATGTTGCATTAATTTTGACATTTGATTATTTTCGTTATGTGGATGCGGTATCTAGTGGCAGTCTCATGGATGATGCAATGATACTATCTTGTGGACATTCTTTTGGAAATGGTGGACTGTAGCATGTTCTGAGAATGGTGGACTAGAGGATGTGCTCATAGAACTGATCACCTACAGTCGGTTGCATGAAATACACATAGAATTGATCACCTAGAGCAAAATGCATGCTCGCTTGGCATAGGGTGGCAATGGGCCGGACTAGGGCTAGGGCCAGGCTGGAGTTGGCCTTTAGCTCTACAGGGCTGACACAGACGAAGGCTTGGACAAGTAAGAAAAGAGTTAAACAACCAAAGGTTTGGAATAGTCCCATCTATGATTTTTATTTATTTATTTTGGATATCCTCCATCCTTTCTGAAAACCATCATATAAATGGTTCAGATCATTGAAACATTACATCAGTGAGCTTTGTTTGTTGAATTTGGACTGTTGAAAATTTCTCATCATGTTCATTTATACTGCAATCATCAGGTGGTTATGGTTGTTTTATTAGATGTAACTTTCGCTCCATGGCCCATTCATGTAATGATACTATCTTGTGGACATTCTTTTGGAAGATGTATCTCCTCCATGGCTTCTTGTCCGCCATATTTAAGATTAAAATGTGAGAAGATGACAACTCCCCCCTCCTGCTAGCTTTCACATGCAATTCACACGGTACATGTATGGAACATCCTATTATGTGGGCTCCACTGATGTTGGCCTAGTACAAAACGAGGTGGGTTCTCTTTGGGTGGGCAAATAAAATTCCTCTGCTCGCCTTCCAAATTCTCTGCCAAATGAGTGCAGCATAATCTTCTCTCTGCTGCAGTAACCTTATTTGCTTATCTATGTATTTTCACTTATCAGGTGCCCAGCATGTGTACTTTGAATTTGGACCATTGGCAAGTTTTTTTTTTCCTTCAACCATCTTCTGTTGTTAAGGTGGCCTGCCTGATGAGTGGATTCCATCTGAATTTTGCTCCAGGTCAACAATACAGTGGGGCTCACCTTTTGCATGGCTCAAATGTCCCACACTTGTTGTTTAAAGCTGCATGTGAGGCTAGAAAACCTCTAGTATAGATCCCATTTTCTAGAGCTATGGGTGGGGCGCACCTGATGCACGGGCTGAATGAAATACACAAACCTTGGTGGGCCTGTGCTGAATCATGGGCTTATCAATGGTTGGTGTCCCTCCTCACTCTTCCCTGTGGTGTTGCCCACCTGATGATAGTATTGGCCTGAAAAGTTTTCTCATGTGGCACATGTGATGCGTAGCTCAGATGTTATAACATCACCATATAGGACCACTTTCAATCCTTACGGCCACAGCTGGTATTTTTATTTACCTGCTATAATATGCTTGTTCCTTTTGGGTTTTGTTGGTAAATGTATATGGGATTTCTTATGCTTTTTTTTTTCTTTTTTGGTTTTATATATTGCACAATTTTGCATCTTCCTTAGATATTAGTTTAATGTCGATTCTAATATCACCAAAATTCATCTCTAATCTTGAGATCCACATTTCTGTGATCTTTATCTAGTTTGAATTTTCTAAAATGGTTGTGGGAAGTTAAGCCACGTTGCAATCAATTAAGCTTCTACATCTTTTATATCCTGTCTTTTAAAAAAAAGAAAAAGAAAAAAAAGAAAAAAAGATGATTATTCATCGACCTCTATAGAAGAACAATGATTTTTTTCATTTTGTAGCATAATGAGCATAGCATCAAGTGCTTTTTATGTGTAGAAGAAATTTTGCTACGATTTGCTCCCAAGGCTTTCTCTATACAACTTATGCTCTTTGTTATGTAGCTCCTTCTCCGAGAATGGCCACATGTACTTTCGCTCTTAGCAGGTCTAATTGTCATCAAGACACTTATAATAACTATGATAGGTCCCTGTGTTGGATTAACATTTCAAGAAACTATACGAATTGGACTACTTCTATCACAGGAGGCGAGTTTGGTTTTGTAGTATTTTTACTAGCAAACAGGTTAGTCACTATATATCTCCATGACAGTGTACCTGATTATTGATCATTTCCAAATATGTTATGTTACGATTCTCTTTTGTGAGCAGGTTTGGAGTACTGCTACTTGAGCTGAACAAGCAGCTTATAATCATTGTTGTGTTGTCAATGGTATTGACCCCATTCCTCAATGAAGTTGGAAGGAAAGCTACTGAGATCATTGATGAAAAGTTTGAGGGGAAGGATGTATGTATCTAAACTCTACAACTATGTCTATTTTTGCAAATTTAGTTGGTATTGCTATACCTATATTAGTTGGTATTTTGAATAGCTGAACGTTTATTTTGTCTTTGGCTGTTGCAGATTTTACTTGTTCAGAAATGAGATGATCAGTGTATGCTCCCGAGTATTGTCTTTCTTTTTTATGTCATCTCGTTGTTGTCTTTCTCTATAATTTAGTTCTTCAGTTTCGGGCATAGCTTTTTCATATGACTACGTTGTTTGTATGATGAAATTTATTTTTAGCCATGTGCAGTAAGCTTTTAGATCAAAGTGAAGTTGAGAATAGGGTGTTAGTTGATGGAAAATTGATAACCAATAGAGGCACATCCATGGAGTTCTCTCTTGCGATTATTGAGAAGCTATTTGGCTGCGAGAAGGCATTGGATCTTGCTGTCAATGAAAACTTTAAATAGACATATAACTATTATGTTGGTATTGTATAATTTTGTGAATGGATTAAAATGAATGATTGTATTTGATTGAATGAATGAATGATTGTGTTTAATTGAATGAATGAATGATTTACCCGTGAAGTTTGATTAAAATGAAAGATTGTATTTGAATGAATGAATGAATGATCTATCAAGGCATGTACTACAATGGTGAGAGATGCCATTATTATATTTATTTAAATAAAAAATAGGCATTAGCTACGACTATTAACCGTAGCCCTTTATGTGGAAACCGTACATGTTTCTAATTTTTGCCTATTGCTACAGTTCTCGTTCTACTTTTAGGTACAGATATAATCTGTAGCTATATATACTTTAAGATACGAAAAGTATTGCTACGGATTTAATCCTTACCTATTGTTTCTATGGCTACAGATAGGTACAGATTAAATCTGTAGCCATAGCTATAAGACCTATGGCTACAGCACCAATGGCTACAGTCATGCTACGGACTTTAACCGTAGCTATAGGCCTTTAGCTATGGCTTTTATCCGTAGCCTTTGCCCATTTTTCTGGTAGTGGGTGTTAAAGCTATTGGATGTGCGTATCGTATACCCTATATCTAATAACTAATGGGTAAGCCCAACTCAGGTGGTACACAAGAAGACCGGGATCACCATCATAGCCCATGTAAATAATGAACTCGTGCCAACTAGAGGCAGTAACTAGTTGGAGAATGTGCATTGGCTACTGAAATTTGAATATCATCATGAGGGAGGACCACTTTCCTTTGTCTTTCATTGATCAAATTTTAGAACGGTTAGCTTGTTATTCTTATTACTACATCCTTGATGGGTATTTGGGCTACAATCAGATAGAGATAGCCCTTAAAAACCAAGAGAAGACCACAGTGACATGTCCCTTTAGCACTTCGTGTACCGAATGATTCCATTTGGAATGTGTAATGCTCCCTCCACATTTCATTGATGCATGTTAAGTATTTTTTCTAACATGGTGGGATAATTTTTAGAGGTCTTCATGGATGACTTCTCTGTCTTCGGTTCATCCTTCAGCGAGTGCCTTAAGCACTTGAAATTAGTATTAAAGATATGTGAACGAAAGAACCTTTTGTTGAATTGAGAGAAATGTCATTTAATGTTTCAGAAGGGAATAGTCCTTAGACACATTATATCATCCAATGAAATTGAGATGGATAAAGTCGAAATTGACTTAATCTCTTACTTACCACCACCTAAGAGCATATGCGATGTGCGATATTTCTTAGGACACGTTGAATTCTACCAAAGTTTCATAAAGGACTTCAATCTCATCTCTCATCCTTTATGCAACCTTCTTCAAAAGGAAACTCCCCTCGAGTAGAGCGAAGAATGCCGAAAAGCTTTCGCCAAACTAAAGGGCATGTTGACGACCACTCCCATCATGCAACCACTCGATTGGAATTCACCTTTTAAAATCATATGCGATGCAATTGACTATGCAATTGAGTCAATGCTAGGCCAAAGAAAAGAAAAGAAGCCTTATGTCATCTATTATATAAGTAAAACTCTAAACCCTACCCAAGTGAACTATTCTACTACAGAAAAGGAACTTCTAACTATGTTGTAGTGTTCACTTTGGACAAGTGTAGGCCTTACTTGATATGATCCAAGATTATTATATTCACTGACCATGTGGCACTGAAGTATCTTGAAAATGGTGAGCTCTCACTCCTAGAAGGGGGGGGGGGGGGTTGAATAGGACTGCCAAATAAAAAATTAATGAACTAAAAGATTAAATAAATCAGAACCAATTAGAGATCTCAATTGTAATAGTATTGTGAAATTGATTCAAACCTTATTCAAAGGACAACCTTAAACCAAAAACAGATGTTTTAGGTAGGACGACCTGATTTCTTGAATGCAGTAAGGATCAAGATCGCAAACTAAAACAAGAGGCAAAGAAAAAAAGCTATCTATTACAAGCATTCACCACATGTACATGAAAATATTACAATCATTCAACACATATACATCACATACATCATTCACCACAAAACACCATGAGTTATAGTGGTTCGGTGTGTACACCAACTGTTCTCAAACTGTCACACCTACTCCACTCCCAATAATCACAACCCATGTGATATTGGCGTTCACTGAAAATCAAGGTTTTCTCAGGTTCACCTTAAAACCTATACAATTGTGTTTTCAAACGGATTATCACAATAAAAACCCCATGCTGAGATTTTCTAACTTATCTCAGTCAGAACCAATACAGAGATTTTCTGGATATCTCAAAAACCAAAACAAATAAAGAATACTTATCTTCTTCTGAAGATGCTCTTTGATGTAGCCCGTAGAACTGCTTCGCTTGATGTATAGATGTTCAATATCCAATAAACATAATAAAGGGGTTCTAGGTTCTAAATAGATTTTAAATTAACTCTAACCTAGGGCTACTTGTTTGAATTCCTTAGATCTCATAAAGTAAAGTAAAGACTCCCTTTTAAAATGTCAAATTCACAAAATAGAGATCAAGGAATTATAAAAAAGAAAAGCTATAAAAAGATCTAAAATTACCGGAATATAGCTTGATAATGACAGGGACTTTTCTCTCTCAAAGTGAAGGATTTTTGTAGCTTTTCCAAATGAATTAAAATGAGAAAAGACCTCTATTTATAGGCTAAAAAATGGTTCCTTTGACTGGTCTAACGTCTCCTTCGACTGGTCTAAGAATCAAACAAATTTCAAAATTTTAATGCGATCGGATAAATCCGACATTCGACTGGTCGAGGGGCCTGGTCGACTGGTCGAGCAATGCCTTTAACTGGTCGAGAGAGCATGAATATAGTTGCTAGAGTTTGAGTCGAGCTCCCTTCGACTGGTTGAGCGAGTGTCCACGACTGGTCAAGAACAGTGATTGACTGGTTGAGAAACTACCAGAAAGATTCTGATTTTGAGTTTGAATCTTGGACTGGTCAAAGCATTTCTTGGACTAGTTGAATCAGAACCTGGACTAATCGAACTTAGGCTTAGACTAGTCGAATTTAAGCCTAACCAAAGTATAAAAACCCATATATGATTAGCATATGAAAGGACCTTATTCTAGGGTCTTTTTAGGGTCAGTTATACCTGTATATATTGGACATTGAAGAATATATCTTGAAAGTACTACTTGAATCTTCAGTAGCATTTAGTAGATCTTCTACTTAAAACGGACTTGAAATTGTAGCTTGATCTTATACTTGAAGTGAAGTAGAACTCAACTGTGTAGTACTATCTTCATGTCTTGCACTTTCAAACTTCATATGATGATCTTGAATGTGAACTTTCCATCTTGCTTCACTTGAAGGTGAACTTTCCATCACATGAATAAGCCACACTGTAAGCTTTTTTGTCTCATCGAAATTTGACAACTAAGAGTGCTTTATACATCACAGCACTTACAATCTCCCCCTTTGTCAAATCCGTGATAAAATAAACTTAGAAAATAAAATACACAAACTTCACACTTTAGACTTTCTCTTAATATGAGCACAACATCTACTCCCCCTCAATCTGAGCTTGGACTTGTATAGAATACTTGTATTAACAAATATACATATATCCAAACATACAATCCACACAATCTAATAACACATTGCATTTGATTTAATCATAACCATAACAAGTCGTAAATCAATAACGCAATTGATTTAAGCAATTGATTGAATCATAGTCATAACCATAACCATAACAAGTCTCTCCCCCTTTTTGTCACAACTTGACAAAGGAAGACAGAGGGAGAATCAAAAATAAATGAAGCACAATAGGAGTAATATGATTAAGAGTAAATTATGAGAGTAGCATAAAGAGAGTATCATCTAAGATTAGAAATTATAAGTATTAGTGAAAGTTATACAGTCCCAACATAAATGAAATAAAAAACTAGTCAGAACCAGAGGAGGAAGGAGGTGGAATGGACGGGTCAATCTGATGAAGTCTTTTAGTAATGCGATGAAAATATTTTCGCATATACTTCATTGAAGATTTATGTGTAATAGCCCGAATTCTCACTATTTTGAATTACCAAAAATCCTTAAATTTTTTATTTTTTTTATAACTAGCCACGTCATCACTTACTGACCCTTGACACTCGAGATGGGCTTATGCATGGCTGGTACCGATAAAGAACCATACTAATAAGATTGATCTACCATATAAAACCAATGAATCCAACTGATCACTTAAACATTGAGTTTAACCCCATGATTTGTTCACATAGGGCCCAAATCTAACCGACCTGCCACTGACTAATCAAGACAATTGTAACTAAATTATAGATCTACCCGAAGCTGAGTCAGCTATGGCCCGGACCTCAATTAATGAACAAAATCAACCCGGTTACTCTTTTATCCTAAAGCTGACGGTTTAGAGTGATCATGACTAAATAACATTTTTTGCTAATTTCAAATAGGCCATACTGTGAACTTAACTAATCGATACCTCAACCATTTTGCCCAAGAAATCTCTTTACCCAATTTATTCCAGAGGTGCCCTGATTACCTGAACAAGCTCTAGACCGCTCGTTAATGGGCCGCTAGTTTCAAAATTATAAAGTAATGTCCATCTCACTGGGCTTGTGGTCCATCGTAGAAAATGGACTCAAATGATGCCCGAAAACAAATGATTCACACTATTAAGTCAGCACTTGTAAAATGCAACTCTCCCAAGTATTGACCAAACATCTGAATTTTAAAACAAATGGCCCCACCACTTAGGATAATAAATTAGGATATCTCAGCCGTTGGATTCCACCCAAATTTGCACCATAGGTTGAAGATATTTCCTTGCGGTCGTCCGCCAAATCTGACCCCCGATTGAGAAACGGTGATCGTTGATCGCAAATCGGACCATTGCGACAAAACCTCGTATCCGTTTGCTGTCAAACTTTGCCCAGCCCTTCATTGGGCCATGGGGCATGTGTTCCACAAATCAAATGAGCCAGGGGTCCATCAGAGCAGCCCTAATAACTAGAATGGGCCCCATAGGGCCACTAGAGGCAATTACCAAAGTGCAGGGTCAACTAAAATAAATTTTTAGATATTTATATCCAGCCCTCTCTCTCTCACTCCCATAAACTCCAGCAGCTAACAGAGAGAGAGAGAGAAGGGAGGAGAGAGAAAGGTGATAAGGTTGGTGTTGTGGGTTTGAGGTGCTTGGGATTTGGAAATCCCCACACCTACGCCTTCCATTTGCTGGAAAACGCTGACCCAATCGCCATTGGAGTAAAACCCCATTCAATCTGAGGTAAGATTGAGCTCCAAACCATTCCTCCCTAATTTTGAGCTACATGCATGCAACTTACCACCACTCTATGCAATAGAGGGCCCTGACATGTCGAGTTTACGGACCCGGCGATGTTAGGACAATTTCAGCGACTTCTAGTCAATAATAGTTGCGGACCATTAACTTTAGGTGGCTGATTATCGTGCCTAGCATAGGTCTATTAAATGTGTATGGTGCATTGCTATTACATGTTACTGAAATTTCCTTGGGAGTCTATAAATGAGATTATATACTAGGGATTTCTCAAATTCATGGAAAAGGGGGTTTGAGCCCCTAATACCCCAATGTATGAATTGTTGATTACATGTTCTTTTAGGGTATGAGCAATTAATTTTCCCCAAATATTACTAATTTTAGATGAATCATTGTTGCATGTAAAATGTGCTAGGAGAGAATGCATGAATTATTGACAACTTGCTAATTTTTTGAATTACTTGTACTTGATCCTCTACGTACAACTGAATTGCATCATTTATGTTGTCCCATGAAGACCGAACTATTATGTATTGGTGCATGGTTGTCCTTATGGCTGTATATGTTGAAACACGTTGAACATGGTCCTTATGGTTTAGCTGAATTTGGTTTATTGTTGTCCATGTAGTTGAATTGCTGAATTATGCTTACCTTATGTGACTTATCCATGAATCTGATGATACATGCTGTTTATTTAGTGCATAGACCCTTATGGATTGGCCAATTAATTGAATCACTTGCGCAACCTTCCGTTGGGCCTTCCCACGAGTAAATCTGGCCCAATCAGTTAAGCTGTGAATCAACGGTCGTAGTTGGACTACACGAGACACCGTTCTCAAGCCGTTCAATTTATAGTACAACCTATGGGGGCATATTAACTCACCATCGACCATCCTTGTGTGTTAACCATAATCACATGCCTATGTAGGAACCCGAGATACCCCGAGACCTTTGCGTCCACTGTTAATTATAATATTTGGCCCACAAGACTCATGAGCCAGGGATGGTGGTATGGGACACTATGCCCGAGCTGTCGGCCTACACTAGGGTGATGTAGTGACCAGTGAGCACCTGAACTCATGAGTTGGGGATGGTGGAATGGGACACTGTGCACGTATTATCAGCCTATGCTGGGGTAACGACCTCCCCATAGTGACCGCGAGCTGGCTTAAAAGTTTTAAATGACTTCATATGAGCCTAAGAGCTATGGGATTATCGAACCCACAAGGGGTAAGGATCATAAGAGCCAATCAGCCATGGCCCTGAGTCGGGCGATCAGGTTAGGGGAACATTTTGCTAAGGGTATTACGGTTTCCCCAACCTGCTGGATGAATGAACCTAATTAATCAACTTAGCTTACATTTACATGACATTGATTTATTACTTTGGCGATTCGGTAGTCGAGGTCACACTGAGGGAGTGTTGGTCATTCACGATCGTTAGATGTTGTCGCTCAAGGGAGTGTTAGTGGTGAGAGGCATGCATCATATCATTAAACCATTCATTGCATTAACTAAGAGTACTTAAGATTCTATGATGTATATTGTTTACTAAATCTACTCTTATGTATGATGATTTGTGTGATCTATTGCTAATGGTACCACTGATTTAACTACTCACTCTCACTCTGGGATAGTGTTCTAAAACACCAACCAGAAATTGGCATAGATGCAGGAACACTGGAGCAGGACACATTGGAAGATGTTGGTGTGGATGACGAAGAGGAGCAGGTGTACTATCAGATTTTCGACAGTTTCTTTTAGTTTATGTTTGGATGGTCGTGGGACAAGGGATAGGGCCTTAGTCATTTTGGGATATTTATCTAGGTGAGACTAGTTCCCGGTTTGGATTTTCTTGGCACTGTAATTTGGATATCTTACATGTTTAGCAGCTCATATTTACATTTTATGATATTCTCATGCTTATGGTCTGCTAAACTCCCCATTGCTTATGAATAAACCCAAATGCATTGGAATCTAGTGCCCATTAGGGCACACATGGCACTCGAGAATTCAGGAGCCGAGTTCTTACTTGGCCCTTGAATTTCAAGGCATTATAAAGGTTAAGCTGGGCCTTGGGCAATGGGTCTATCACAATGCCATTTTGACTTAGGAGGGAGCGATCGAACCTAGTGACATTAAAAGACACTAGCACCAAGCCATTCGGCAAATCTGAACACTAAAATCTCATCATAGGATTCAGGTATAGGAGGGACTTAGGCCATAAGAAGTGATCTAAATCACTTTACTTGGGAATTCGAAGAATGGAGACAATACGACCCAAATTATGTGTGGAGTTCTCTCACATGTGGGGACCCCTCTTTACCCATCTAAATCACATAGAAGCCCTAGGGACTTCACCTAGGGCTATTTCTACTTCATTCCTACCCCATTTCTTCTCCTTTCTACCCTTTCACTCTCAAGTCATCACCCTATTTTCTTCCCAAGCTCTCAAAATCCAATCCCTAAGTCGCAACTCCTCCTTCCAACCCCTCTCCTTTAAAAATCTCACCTTCCACTACTTTATTCTTCAAATTTTTCTAAGCACTTTCATATTAGACACAACTCCTAAAGCTCAAAGGATGAAGGACTATAATTAAACTAACATTTACTGTAAATAGTAAACATATAAATAAATTGGGTTTTAGACCAATAACCTGATGGAATATTGTTAAATAATCAGGTTATTTGGATAGAGTAGCTTCTCCTACCCCAAATTCATATATGGTATGTCGCGTAACTCATTGTGGATTGAGAGATACCTAATTTCAAATATTAAGTGGCAGATCTATTGCCAGGACCACCAGAGAGCGGTAGCACACCGCCGACTACCACAGGCTGCTGGATTTTTTGCCATTTTTTATCCATTTAGACCAATTTCAAAAAATCATATCTCCCTAAATATAACTCTGATTAGGGTGATTCAATATTCAAATTGAAACTTGATAAGTATAATTTTATATAAAAATAAATAAAAAAATAAAATAAAAATTATAATATACTTAAATTTAGGATGATTTGACAATTGTCTAAAAATCATCAGTTTTAGATAGTTGTTACTTATAGAATTTTAATAATTTATATACAACTCTAAATGAGATAAAATTTTGTGGTATAGATTTAAAATTAATGATAAATCATAATAAAAATTTTAAAAATAATTCAAGTAATATAAGTATAAGAAACGTTACAAGAAATAGAGACCTTTGCAATCATATAAGAAATCGTTAGTTTTAGACAACTGTCACTTCTAAAATTTTAATAATTTTTCTACAACTCAAAATGAGATTAAATTTTATAATATGAGACTAAACCTATTGATAACTCACTATAAAAATCTTAAAAATAATTTAGTTACTTTAAGTATGAAAAAATTGTTACGAGCAGTAGGGATATTTTAGAAACAAATGGAAATTCATTGGCTTTGGACAACTAGTACTTCCTGAATTTTTACAATTTTTATGAAACTTCAAATGAAAAAAAAAATTATGAAATAAAAGTAAGCTTAACAATCTATTACTACAAAAATTATAAAAATAATATGGTAACTAAAGTTGACATATATATTACAAATAATATAAGGGTTGAAACCAAAAATTTCTACCACTTTGAGCTGCCAATAGACTAATCATATCCTTTCATATTAAAGTTTAGTACTTAGTGGCTATTTCAGAATTATTTATAGTCGTACTATGAATCATCCCATGATTAAATTTGATTTTACACACACACACACACACACACACACACACACACACACACACACACACACATATTTTTTGTTTAAGTTGTTTTAGTGCAATTAAGTTAGGACCCTTAAGTAGGATTGAGTTTCATAGTTCATTACTCTGTAAGCTCATATTAGAGGTGGACTACAGTAAAATAATTTGAGTTTACTTATTCTCTTATGGACTCAAGGTTCAAACAACATTGAGAAAATGATATTCTTCATCTTTCCTTTTTTGCATCCTTATTAACGTTATTAGCACTCCAAACCTCTAGAATATCTTAGAACCTTCCACTCTTCCTTCCCTCTCGAAGTTAACAAAACTAAAGTGCAGTTGCTCTTAACCCACTAGCCATAAGATCGAAATGACAATATATGTATAAACTTTTATGCTATTAGAAACCCTTTTAAGATGACCTTTAACCATAGACATATTGAGAGATTTATTAACCCTAAATTTGGACATAAATTAAAATGAGAACTCTCTTAGACCAAGACCTAAAGGACAACCTTATAAATAAGAGATTTGAACTTTTCAATGATGAGTATTCCCTAAACATTTAGATTGATTGGACTATAGAATTACGAAACTATACACCTGCAAAGCATTCGCCGCTTGACCCACTTCTCAATCCTGGGCGACTACCAATGGACTCACTGCTTTAACCGAGTAAAAGACCTGGATCCACCAGAACTAAGAAAGGGATACAATGAGCCTTCTACCCTGGCCAGTTAGATGATCGACGTATCAGGTTCAAGCCCACTACAACCATCTCTTTGTGTTTGTCAAACATTGAAAACAAATATATTTACTCTAGATAGAGGGGAATCATCGTCATGAATCTAAAACTTTAAAAATAAATGAATAAATAAATAAATTGTAGTAAACCATTAAGGCGAAAAAGTTTTAAGGGGGGTAGACCGCAATAAGCCAAACTAGCATAGATAGAATGCACCTTACCATGCACATGAACATGAAACCAACAAAACCTAGGCGTATGAAATTAAAATACCTTTACCTATTTAAATTAGGTAATTTCGAGGATGAAATTATTTTTAAGAGGGGTAGATTGTAACACTCCAATTTTTTAATATTTTGAATTACCAAAAATTCTTAAAATTTTTCTTTTTTATAACTAGCCACATCATCACTTACTGACCCTTGACACTCGGGATGGGCTTATGCGCGGCTAGTATTGATAAAGAACCGTACTAATAAGATTGATCCACTATATAAAACCAATGAATCCAACCGATCACTTAAACATCGAGTTTAGCTCCATGATTTGTTCACATAGGGCTCAAATCTAACTAACCTACCACTGACTAATCAAGACAATTGTAACTAAATTAAAGATCTACCCTAAGCCGAGTCAGCTATGGCTCGGACCTCAATTAATAAACCAAATCAACCCGGTTACTCTTTTAGCAAAAAACTGACGGTTTAGAGTTATCACCACCGAATTACCATTTTCGTTAATTTTAAATAGGTCATACTGTGAACTTAGTTAATCCATACCTCAACCAATTTACCTAAGAAATTTCTCTACCCAATTTATTCCAAAAGTGCCCTAATTACCCGAACAAGCTCTATATCGCTCGTTAATGGACCGTTAGTTCCGAAACTATAGAGTAATGTCCATCTCACTGGGCTTGTGGTCCATCGTGAGAAATGGACTCAAACGATGCCCAAAAATAGACAATTCAAACTGTCAAGTTAGCACTTGTAAAATGCAACTCTCTCAAGTATTGGCTAAAAATCTGAATTTTAAAACAAATGGCCCCACCACTTTGGAATATAAATTAGTACATCTCAACTGTCAGATTCCACTCAAATTTGTACCATGGGTTAAAGATATTTTCTTGCACTCATCCGCCAAATCTGACTCCCGATCGAGAAATGGTGACCGTTGATCACAAATCGGACCATTGCGACAAAACCCCACATCCGTTTACTGTCAAACTTTGTCTAGCCCTTCATCGAGCTATGGGGCATGTGTTCCACAAAATAGATGGGCCAAGGGTCCATCAGAGTAGCCCCAATAACCAAAATGGACCCCACAAGGCCACTGGAGGTAATTACCAAAGTGCAGGGCCATCTAAAATAAATTTCTGGATATTTATATCCAGCCCTCTCTCTCTCACTCCCATAAACTCCAGCAACAGAGAGTGAGAGAGAAGGGAGGAGAGATAAAGGTGATAAGGTTGGTGTTGTGGGTTTGGGGTGCTTGGGATTTGGAAATCCCCGCACCTACGCCTTCTATTTGCAGAAAAATACTGACCTAATCGCCGTTGGAGAAAAACCTCGTTCAATCTGAGGTAAGATTGAGCTCCAAACCATTCCTCCCTAATTTCTTGATACATGCATGCAACTTACCGCCACTCTATGCAATGCAGGGCCCCGACACGTTGAGTTTGCAGAGCCGGTGACATTAGGACGATTTCAGTGACTTCCAGTCAACAATAAGTGCAGACCATTACCTTTAGGTGACCGATTATTGTACCTAGAGTAGGTATAGTAAATGTGTATGGTGCATTGCTATTGCATGTTGCTGAAATTTCCTTGGGAGTGCATGAATGGAACTATAAACTAGAGATTTCTCAAATTCATGGAAAATGGGGTTTAAGCCCCTAATACCCCAATGTATAAATTGTTGATTGCATGTTCTTATAGGGTATGAGCAATTAATTTTCTCCAAATATTACTAATTTTGGATGAATCACTGTTGTGTGTAAAATGTGCTAGGAGAGAAGGCATGAATTGTTAACAACTTGCTGATTTGTTGAATTACTTGTACTTGATCCTCTATGTGCAACTGAATTGCATGATTTATGTTGTCCCATGAAAGACTGAACTATTATGTATTGGTTCATGGCTATCCTTATGGTTGTATATGTTGAAACACATTGAACATGGTCCATATGGTTTAGCTGAATTTGGTTTATTATTGTCCATGCAGTTGAATTGCTGAATTATGCTTGCCTTACGTGACTTATCCCTGAATCTGATGATACATGCTGTTTATCTAGTGCATAGACCCTTATGGATTAGCTGATTAATTGAATCACTTGGGTGACTTTCCGTTGGGCCTTCCCATGAGTAAATCTGGCCTAATCAGTTAAGCTATGAATCGGCGGTTGTAGTTAGACTACACGAGACACCGTTCTCAGGCCATTCGGTTTATGGTACAACCTATGGGGGCATATTAACTCACCATCGGCCATCCTTATGTGTTAACTATGATTGAACACCTATGTAGGAACCTAAGATACCTTGAGACTTTTGCGCCCACTGTTAATTATAATATTTGGCCCACAAGACTCATAAGCCTGGGATGATGGTATGGGACACTATGCGTGAGCTGTCGGCCTATGCTAGGGTGACGAGTCTCCCCGTAGTGACCAGTAAGCACCTGAACTCGTGAGCCAGGGATGGTGGAATGAGACACTGTGCCCGTGCTATCGGCTTATATTGGGGTGACGACATCCCCATATGGACTGTGAGTTGCACTTGAAAGTCCTAATTGACTTCATATGAGCTTAAGAGCTATGAGATTATCGAACCCACGAGGGCTAAGGATTGCGAGAGCCAATCGGCCACTACCCTGAGTTGCGCGATCAGGTTAGGGAAACATTTCACTAAGGGTATTACGATTTCCCCAACCTTCTGGATGAATGAACCTAATTAATCAACTTGGCTTACATTTACATGAAATTGCATTATTACTTTGACAATTCGGCAGCTGAGGTCGCACTGAGGGAGTATTGGTCATTTGCGATCATTAGATGTTGTCGCTCGAGGGAGTGTTAGTGGTGAGAGGCATGCATCATATCATTAAACCATGCATTACATTAACTAAGAGTACTTAAGATTCTATGATGTATGTTGTTTACTAAATCTACTCTTATGTATGATGATTTGTGTGATCTATTACTAATGGTACAACTGAATTAGCTACTCACTCCCACTCTGGGATGGTGTTTTAAAACACCAACCAGAATCTGGCGTAGATGAAGGAACATTGGAGCGGGATGCGTTGGAAGATGCCGATGTGGACGACAAAGAGGAGCAGGCGTACTATCAGACTTTCGGCAGTTTCTTCTAGTTTATGTTTGGATGGTCGCAATACATGGGACTGGGCCCTAGTCATTTTGGGATATTTATTTGGGTGAGACTAGTTCCCAGTTTGGATTTTCTTGGCACTGTAATTTGGATATCTTACATGTTTAGCAACTCATATTTACATTTTATGATATTCTCATGCTTATGGTTTGCTAAACTCCTCATTGCTTATGAATAAATCCAAATGCATTTGAATTTGGAGCCCATTAGGGCACACGTGGCACCCAGAAATTCAGGAGCCAAGTTCCTACTCGGCCCTTAAAATTCGAGGCGTTACATTATGACTTTCGGTCAGATTGTCTTGTGACACTTTTAACTCAACCACCTTCTCCTCTAAAGAACGAAGGTGCTCATCAAAGTGAGACGGATGAAATCAGGATCCGCCTCATCATCGGTTTCTAACTCATAAAAAATATCATCCGTTGTAGTGTCTGCAGGTAAGATGTCTTCTTCTTCTTCTTCAACGTCCTCCTCATCACATTAACTAGGAAAATACTCCTGGTTCATCTTATTAATGTTGGAGTTATTTAATAGAAGAACTCCTATCGGTTCCTTAGCAGGAGGAATGACCACATTATAATGAAGTGTTAGGGTAGTCATTAGATAGGCAAAAGGGATATAACCATGGCCAAGATGGAGACGAAATTGTATCATGATATAATAAATCAATGAAAGAAGACATATGAGTATGCTAGACACAATAAAATGAAGAATATGACACATAAAGGAGGTAAGCTCAGCCTTGTTCCCAAACCTAGGATAGACATTGGCAATAAAAATGTGCTGAAGAACTCTGTATTTGGGCAACATTTGATTGTCACAGAGGGTATTACCCGAACTCCATTCAGCATCAAACCAACACAATTTGTGAGTAATTTTTCGTCGGTCAGATTCAGTCATTCTCTCAGCTAGTGTAGGTATTGGAATACCTTCATCATTAACAGTGATGTCCAATAGACCTAAGATGAGATGTTTATCTACAGGGAACATCCCTTCTCTAAAATTGATAGAGAATGTCAGATCATCTAGGGACACTTCACTGATAGACGCATGCATCGCTTGAGCAATCGAGCGATATGCCGGTCTGCCCCAATTTAAAATGTTTTCCCAACCAACAGATGTAAGGATGGGAAGAAGTTGAAATGGAGCCAAAAAATCGACACTAATAGTTCTATCTACAATGATTTCTCTATTGTGAAGATCCTGAACATACTCCGGGTCTTCCTCGGGTGCCCTTAGGGTTCTGACCCTAAGAGGAGTTGCCTTAGAAGATGAACCACGAGTTGTTTTCTTTTTAGTTCGATTATCCATAGAATGTTTGCAATAGAGAGAATAAAAAATAGAGGATGGGTTTTAAAGAAATCAAATTTTATAGCTAAAACCCTCTAAAAACGTAATGGAAATCCCAATTCGAAAATAGAATGATGCTAAAGATTCATACAAGAACCCAAGTCTAAAAGGAAATTGAAAATGAGGCATTTACAATGACTTATGATGATAGGTTCGACGAGTCGAGAGAGGGCTTGATGGGGAAGATGAAGAAAATGAAGAAAAAAGTGATTTTACCCTTTTTAGAGACACCCACCTGCACTCCTCGACTGGTCGAGTACATGCTCGACCGGTTGTACAACACTGAAATATCAAATTTTATTTAAATTTTTTCCAAATTTTTTGCATTAAAAAAATAAAACATTCAAAAATAACATGATTCAATTAATTTAAATTACACATACCAATATCATGTTTTAATTTGGAAAATCTATTCCTATCAAGTGGTTTAGTTATAATGTCAGCAAGTCAATTCTCGGTCTGGATATATTCTAAAGAAATGCTTTTATCTTCAACTAATTCTCAAATATAGTGATAACGAATGTCTATATGCTTTGTACGAGAATGTTGGATGGGATTTTTTAAAATATTAATTGCACTAGAGTCATCGCAATACAAGATCATTGTATCTTGCGCAATTTCGTAATCGTTTAACATTCTTTTCATCCAAACTAGGTCGGTACATGCATTACCAGCTGCAATGTATTCAGCCTCATTTATGGATAAAGATACCGAACTCTATTCTTACTGTGCAAGGAAACTAAACATTTTCCAACATAGAAACATCCACCACTAATAAACTTTCTATCATGTATGTTCCTTGCCCAGTCAGCATCTGTATATCCAGCTAGTTGAACATTTGTATCATGCGGATACCAGAGGCCTAAATTAGCAGAACTTGCGACATATCTAATAATGCGTTTGATAGCAATAAGATGTGATTCTTTTGGATCTGATTGATATCTAGCACAAATACCTACACTGAAGGCGATATCTGGTCTACTAGCAATTAAGTATAAGAGACTACCAATCATGCTACGATATAAATGAGAGTCTATACTTTTACCTGTTTCATCCTTTGAAAATTTGAGATTCGTGCTCATAGGAGTATCAAATTTCTTACCATTCTCGAATCCAAATTTAAGGTATACTTAGTTTAAGAAATAAAGATACCATCTTCTAGTTGCTTAATTTGCAAGCTTAGAAAGTAGTTCAATTCTCCAATCATACTCATCTTGAACTTGGATTTCATAAGCTCTGCACAATGGACAGGCTAGTGCTTCTAGAACCATAGATAATATCATCAACATATATATGTACAATTAGTATGTAATCATTATATTTTTTAATAAACAAAGTTTTATCAACACTTCCCACAAAAAAAATTGTGACTGAGTAAAAACTTAGTCAGATTCTCATACCATGCCTTGGGTGTCACACCCCAAACCTAGAAACCGGGCTCGATTGCCAAATCCAGCACCGACAACTTCCGTAGTACTCCATTCTTAGCTCCCAGCACCCATATACCAAGTTCCGATCCTGAGATCCTACACATTGGGACCCACCATGATATAAGTGTTTTAATCAACGCCATCCATTTGGATGTAGGGCTCACCATGATGTATGTTTAAATCCACGCTGTCCAGCAGCTCGATCCAGACGTTGCTGGATAGCAGGGATTAACACCCACCATTGTAATCTCCTAGGCCCCACTATGGTATTTGTGGGAGGCCCAAAAGTAAGGCCCACCTAAGGTATATGAGGCCCATATGTGTGGCCTAATGTGATTTATTTGTAACCCATTTGGTGAGGCCCATTGTGATGTATATATGGCCCATATGATGAGGCCTATTATGATGTATATGTGGCCCATGAGTGAGGCCCAATGTGATGTATATGTGGCCCATTTGGTGAGGCCAATTATGATGTATGAGAGGCCCATATGATGAAGCCCAATGTGATGTATATGTGGCCCTATGATGAGGCCCAATATGATGTATATTAGGCCCTTTGTGTGAGATCCATTATGTTGTGTATGAGGCCCTTATGTGAGGCCATGGGCCCCACTATATATTTGGCTCTAGTGGGCCACTCCTTGGGAGTAATGTTAGTTGAATGTCCACATTGTGACCTTCCCTTATGCCTTATTAGGCCCATTCTCATCCTTCTCTAAGTGGGTTGACCCAAATTATTAGGTCTCCATTGGTTGCTAGTAGGTTTATTTTAATCTTGGAGTCCATCTAAGACTTATTTGGGCCCCCAAGGGAATCTAGCGGGCTATATGATAGTATGGAGAAGGAAATTTGGGCCCCTTAGGGCATCTAGCTGGTTATATGATAGTATAGTGAAGGAAACCCGTTCCGGATCCTTAGGTTTATAGGTAGGCCACTTAGGCCCAACCTTGATATGAGGGGAGTTCATCATCATCGTATATAGAGGGATTTGTGCTATCAGATTTGGTATATCTAAAGTCGAGGGCCGATCTTTATATTATGGTTTTGATCGGCTGTTCATTTATGGACCCCGCCTTGTATATAGGTCGGTTATCGATACTAATTATGAGTATGTGATAGCATAGCATCATGATACATGCTCATACACATATCTACATGTTTGTTATGATATGTGGTTGACCATTGTATATGCCATAGGGCAGGTTGTTTATGGGACTCCCAGTTAGGCGGAGTTATCCCACATGAGCGCACTCTATGCGTAGGATTGATGCACGATTAGACTGTGTGACTCATGCATCTTGCATTGTGTGTTATGATTACTATACATACTAGCGACATTAGGGCCATAGCCTCCACAGGCATATCGTGGATGGCAGGTTTAGACACCGAAAATCTTCTCGTTACATAGGCCGCATCTCCCACTGTTTCGTGGTCGGTTAGAAGGGGGTGTGGCCTTACTCGCCCAAGGGGAGAGGGAAATTACTAGGCTAAGTATGACTAGCTAGTAAATAGGTCCGCTAGCAATGTACCGGATAGATATTGACTTACTATTGGCCAGGCAGTGAGGTCTCTTTCACTTACCCAGTTGTGCGCTTGGATAGGGGCGGCAAGCTGGCGTAAAGTGTACTAGACCCCGGTGATTATCCAGAGTGAGAACTATACTAATATTTGATGCTCCAGTGATGAGCTATATTAATATGTGGATTCGAATGAGGATTGATATGCTTGAGTTACATCTCGCATCGTATGGCCCTGGTATGGCCGACATCATTCATGCCTTGCATCCATAGCCTTGGTATGGACGACATCATTCATGCCTTGCATCATAAGGCCTTGATATCACCGATAGTATTCATGCCTTACATCGCATAGCCTTGGTATGGCTAATAGTATTCATGGATTTTTCAGCATATTCCGCATTATTCTGATATTGCATTCTGAGCATGCTTATATTGCGCATACATTTACACCACCCTATAAGCTTTCTATAAGCTTATGCACGATTGTTACATGCAGGTGATGCTAGGACGCCATAACAACATTGAGATTAGAGCGTGCAGCGGACTTTTGGAGCTTCCGATATTGTTATTGTATTTCCCTTATGCATTATACCTAAAAAGTTTTTTTATCATAGTGGAAATGTGATGGAGTTGTTGGTTGTTGTTTGTGGTTTATGCTTATGGTTATGCTTATTACGAATCAAATTCATGTTGAAAATCCTCCTTGTAGGATCCTATGATCGAAACCTGGTGTATGGGTGCCGGGAGCCGAGATTGGGGTACTATGAAGGCTGTCGGTGCCGGATTTGACGATCGAGAATTTTGTGAGCCTAGTTTTCGAGTTTGGGGCATAACACTGGGAGCTTGTTTCAGACCGTAAAGTATATTTTTAAGGCGATATACATGATTTGAGTGTTTAGGGTCCTCAAAGCCCTTAGGTTGTTCAACATAGACCTCTTCATGTAGATCACCATTTAAGAATGCACTTTTAACATCCATTTAATATATCTTAAAACTTTTTGAAGCAGGCGGATATAAATAATCTGATGGACTCAAAGTGAGCTACTGGTGTAAAGGTTTCATCATAATCGACTCCTTTTATTTGAGTGTACCCTTGTACAACCAGTCTATCCCTGTTTCTAATTATATTTCCCATTTCATCAGATTGAAAATCCATTTGGTTCCAATTATATGTTTATCAGATGGCCTTGGAACCAAATACCAGACATCATTCCTAACAAACTGATTTAATTCTTCTTGCATGGCTACAGTCCAATTTTCATCAATAAGTGTTTCTTTTACGTTAGCTGATTCAATTTAAAAAGTAAAGCAAACATAATTGCAAATATTCTTCAATTGTTTTCTTGTTCGCACACCACTGAGAGGATTACCTAGTATCAGATCAATAGGATGGTCTTTGATTGATCTTAGTTCAGTATTGACTGGAATAGATAAGGAGTCAGGTTTCTCAATTAAATTGACTTCATCATCTTCTATACTAAGTGTGGGTGTGTTCAGATGATCATCAATTACAACATTAATAGATTCCTGAATCACTTGTTCTCTTATTAAGAACACAATATGCTCAATTATTCAGTGCATAACCCAAGAATATCCATTCATCACTCTTGGTTTCAAACTTCCCTAAAATTTCACGGTCACGTAAGAAGAAGCACTTACTTCCAAAAATTTGAAAGTATTTAACAGTTGGTTTCTTATTGAACCATAACTCATAGGCTGTTTTATCTTTAGATTTTCTTATGTACACCGTTTATAATATAACACACAGTTTTTGGGTAACTCTATGCTATTAAGCATAACATTAGCCATCTCTTGTATCACTCTATTTTTTCTTTCAACAACCTCATTCTGTTGAGGTGTTTTAGGAGCGAAAAACTCATGCAATATACCATGATTGGTACATATTTCTCAAAATTGTTATTTTCGAATTCAGTACCACTGAAGTAACTGGTACCGACGGATCTAAAACTGTAAAAGTCTCACCTTACGTTTCTTGGTCCGCTCTTCAGAAAAGTGAGAGTAGTGCCAATGCAAAGGCTCTAAATGCTACTTGCGCACTATCACCGGATGAATTCAAGAGAATTATATCATGTGATACTGCAAAGCAAGCTTGGGATATTTTGGAAATGACATACGAGGGAACAACAATTGTCAAGAAATCTAAAGTCCAAATCCTCTCAACCAAATTTAAGGAAATATGTATGGAAGAAAGTAAAACTTTCATGGACTTCTATACAAGATTGAATGACATTGTCAACTCTATGTGGGGTCTTGGTGATAGAATCCCAGAAAGTAAAGTCTGTGCAAAGATACTGCGCTCATTACCTGTATGATTCAATTCAAAGGTGACTGCGATCCAGGAACTTCATGATACAGATAATATGAGGGTAGAAGAATTAGTTGGTTCTTTACAAACCTATGAGTTAAACTTTAAAGCTCTTAAAGGTAAATCCATCGCCCATAAGTCTTCTAAAAATATTTCTCAAGAAAAAAACAATTCTGATTTAGAAAATTGTAAAGATGATATAGCCCTTTTAGCTAAAAAGTTTTACAAGATTTTCAAAAGTAAAAAGAGGATTGATTTGCAAAAACCTAATGAAAAGAAAAGATCTAGATCTAAAACTTGAAAATCTTTAAAAGACAGTCAATGTTACAACCCTTTGAATATGGGCATCTAGCAAACAAATGTCCTAAAAAGGATAAACCTAAAAAAGAAAGGTATGTTAGCTACATGGGATGAATCTTCCTGCTCTGAAGCTTCATCTGAGCCAGAAGATTCTGAAACCGAGTCGGGTAGTGATGTTAAAGCCCTAATGACTCTACCTAAGTTCACTTTTTCGGATAATGATGATTCAACCAGTGAAGAAAATCGGAATAGTGACCATGAAAATGAAAAAGATCTTCAAGATGCTTATAATGCCCTATACAAGGAAAGTTGTAAAATTACTGTAAAACTATAAATTCAGAAAGAAAAGTTTTCAAAATTAAAAGAAAATTTTGATAATCTAGTCTTAGAAAAATCTCACATTTTAAACTGCTTTCAAAAAACTAAGTGCAACTTAGATTTTAAAACTTCCCTTGTTGAAAACCTAAAATCTGAAAATGAAAAGTTAAAACTAGAAGTCTCTTCACTTTTGAGTTTAAAAGACACATGGAGGTATGCCCAAGGAGATCCCAAGTTAGAAAAACTCTTATCTGGATCCAAAAAAATGTGACGATCGATCTGGATTAGGCTACGACAAAAATATTCCTCCCAAACATAAGAATACTCCACCCAAATTTGTGAAAGGGGAATCTTCTAACTCAAAAGGGAAAAGTCTAAATCAAAATTATTCTAAAAATGCTAAGACGTTTCAAAACTTGAAACCGAAAAGCAATCATATCAACAATAAAAATCATAATCGTAATCCATTAACTGAGAAAATTGTTGATTCACTTAAGGAGCTCTTAAAATCTAACTCAGTAGGTTGGTCTTATAACAACTACAAACATAAGAAGACCAACTATACTCCTAAACCCAAAACTGTAATGAAATGAGTCCCTAAGGTTACTTGTTTGGTTGCCCACACTACTTTCAAAGCTTCAAGCCATTCAAAGTGGTACTTGGACAGTGGATGCTCCAGACATATGACAAGCGACAAAGGTCTGTTCACCAATCTTAAAGACGTGGCTGATGGTTCAGTCACATTCGGTGATGGTAGCAACTGCAGAATTATTATACAAGGTACATTTCAGCTCTTTAACCTCCCTCTATTTGAGAATGTTTTATATGTAGAAGGGTTAAAACACAATTTATTAAGCATCTCTTAAATATATGATAATAATCATAGTGTAAAATTCACCAACCAAGGGTGTGAAATTTTTAATAAAAATGGTTTTGTAATATTAACTGGTCATAAAACATCTGAAAACTGCTACATTTTGTGTGATTCAAGCTTATCCAATCTATCGTCTTACATGGTCCATACTGATGAAACCGAATTATGGCATAAACGCCTCAGAAATGTACACTACCACAACTTGTATAGATTGAGCAAAAAAGAGTTGGTAAGAGGTTTACCCAAAATACAAAAAATATATAAAATACATGGCGAATGCCAGATTAGAAAATAAGTCAGGAGTAATCACAAAAAGGTGAACTCCAATGCCACATCTAAACCCCTCAAACTTCTCCACATGGATGTCATTGGACCAACTAGAACGGAGAGTCGAGGTGGCGAGAAGTACATTTTGATAAATGTTGATGACTTTATCAGGTACACTTGGGGGTAGTCTCCTTGAGAGAGAAATCAGAAACTCTTGATGAAGTAAAAATGGTACTTAAACATATTCAAATGGAAAAAGAATCACAAGTCTCTAAAATCCAGAGTGATCATGGTTCAGAAATTAAAAATAGTGGTTTTGAAAAATTTTGCAGCGATCAAGGAATATCACATGAATACTCTGCACCCAAAACACCACAACAAAATGGTGTAGTAGAAAGAAAAAATAGAGTGCTTCACGAAATGACAAATATAATGTTAAATAGTATGAAACTCCTTAAAAATCTTTGAGCCAAAGCCGTAAATACTGCTTGTTATATAATTAACCGCGTTTACACTAGAAAATCAAATGGTAAAACAACTTATGAAATGTGGTTTGATAAGAAGCCTACTGTCAAATATTTTCCAGTTTTTGGCAACAAGTGCTACATTTTACGTGATCGAGAAAATCTGGGTAAGTTTGACACCAAAAGTGATGAAGGGATATTTTTAGGGTATGCTCTTAATAGTCGAGTATATCGGGTTCTTAATAAGAGGACTGGTGTAATTCAAGAGTCCATTAATGTGGTTATAGAAGATCACTTAAATACACCTGCTTCAAGTTCAGAAAATGATGAAGTTCTTTTAATTGATAAACCAAACTCTTCGTCAAGTCAAAATCACACTGAACTAAGGACTGTAAAAGACCATCCATCTAATCAAATCCCTAGAAACCCTCTCACTAGTGTACGCACTCGTAAACAACTGGAAGATATGTGTAACTACGTGTGCTTTACATCTCAGATAAAACCGGCAACGTAAAAGAGGCTCTTATTGATGAAAATTGGATTGTTGCAATGCAAGAAGAGCTCAATCAATTTGTTAGAAATGATGTTTGGTATTTAGTTCCAAAACCAAAAGATAAAACACATTATCGGAATAAAATGGATTTTTTAAAATAAGTCTGATGAACTTGATAATATTATTAGAAATAAGGCTAGGCTGGTTGTACAAGGGTTCACTCAAATTGAAGGTATCGATTATGATAAGACCTTTGCCCCAATAGCTCGTCTTGAATCAATCAGACTATTTATATCCATTACATGCTTTAGAAAGTTCAAAATATATCAAATGGATGTAAAAAGTGTATTCTTAAATGGCGATTTGCATAAAGAAGTGTATGTTGAACAACCAGCAGATTTTGAAGACCCTAAGCATGCTAATCATGTCTACTGCCTAAAAAATGCACTCTACGGTTTGAAACAAGCTCCCAGGGCATGGTACGAAAAGTTGACTAAGTTTCTACTAAGTCATAACTTTATAATGGGAAGTGTTGATAAGACATTATTTGTAAAGAAACATAATGATCACATATTAATAGTGTAAATCTATGTTCATGATATTATCTATGGATCTACCTGTGCTAATATGACTATTGAGTTTGCAGATCTTATGAAGTCTAAGTTTGAAATCAGCATGGTTGGAGAATTGAATTATTTCCTAGGGTTGCAAGTCAAACAGCTATCAGATGGTTTCTTTATCTCTCAAAGTAAATATGCTCTGAACTTAGTTAAAAAGTTTAGATTTGAGAGTGGGAAATATTTTGATACTTCAATGAGTACTACTTTAAAACTCTCTAAGGATTCAATAGGTAAAAGTGTGGATCCTAAGTTGTATCGCAGTATGATAGGTAGATTACTTTATTTAACTGCGAGCTGACCTGATATTGTATTTAGCGTAGGAATTTGTGCTAGATATCAATCTGACCCTAAAGAGTCACATCTAATTGTTGTTAAGTGCATTTTGCAATATGTCGCTAGTTCAACAAATCTTGGTCTCTGGTATCCACATTATACGTGTGTGCAATTAGCTGATTACACAAATGTTGATTGGGCTCATAACATTGATGATCGAAAATTAACCAATGGTGGTTGTTTCTATGTAGGGAACTGTTTAGTTTCTTGGCTAAGTAAGAAACAAAGCTCCGTATCGCTCTCAACAACTGAGGCTGAATACATTGCTACAGGTAATGCATGTACTTAGCTTGTGTGGATGAAAAGAATGTTAAGCGATTACGAAATTGGACAAGATTCTATGGTTTTATATTGTGATAATTCAAGCGCAATTAATATCTCTAAAACTCTAATTCAGCATTCACAAACCAAGCATATTGACATTAGATATCATTATATTTTTGAATTAGTGGAAAACAAAACAATTTCTTTGGATTATATTCCGACCAAGACTCAACTTGCAGACATATTGACAAAACCGCTCGACAAAAGCAGATTTGCAAAATTGAAATTTGATCTTGGTATGTGCAAGATGAATTGATGATTCTTGTCTTTCTGTATCATAATGTATATATTTGTTATTTTAAATTTTTTTAATTTAAATTTTATGAAAAATTGTAAATTTTGTAAGGTGCACGACCAGTCGAGTACATACTCGACCAGTCGACACGACCAGTTGAGTATGTACTCGACCCATCGTGAACCATAGGTTTGACCTTTTATTTAGGGAAAATCACTTTTTTCATTGGGGTCTTCTTCCTCCAATGGGCCCTACCTCGACCAGTCGAACCCATCTTCAATTCCTCTATGGTTAGTACATTGTTTTCATTTTTCTTATAGATTTAAGTCCTTTGCACTTCCTTTTCTTCATTTGTGTGGTTTATTTCATGTTTTATGGTTGTTTTGAGAGTTTTCTATCCAAAAACCTGATCTACTAGAAACCTATTTTACCTCTTTTGCAATCTCTTTATTCCTTGATTTATTTATTGCAAATGGAGGGTAAAATCAAGAAGAAAGGATCTCATGGTCCCTCTTCCTCTCATTTGACTCCTATCACGATGCGCCACCTTCGATCGCCCAAGGATGATCTCGATTATGTGCATGATATTCGATTGCGCAATATAATAGTAGAACAGACTGTTAATCTTGTTCATGTGGCACCATTTGATATTGTTTCTCTCCTTCAATCTGTAGGATAGGATAACATACTTCATTGGGGTGGGCCGGCTTACCGCTCCATTGTGCAGGCTATGTATGCTTGCATTACTAATTTTTCTACTGAAAATCTAACATTTACTATTTTAACCAGAGAGGGTCCAATTGATGTGGACTGTCATTGTCATCTTATTTCTGGTTTAATGGATCTTACAGTTAATGACGAAGGTATTCCCATTAGTACTCTAGTGGCAAAACCATCTGAAAGTGAGAAACGAATGCTCACTAGAGATTTATGTAATATAGATGCGAAATGGAGTACTGGGAATGCGCTTGCCTCCAAGTTTCTGTTACCCAGAGACAGAATCCTTCATAGGATTTTCATTTCGAATGTATATCCTCAATCTGGTAACAAAACCAAACTTACTACATTCATGGTTCATATTCTTCATTCTATCATTTCTAGAGTCTTTGTATGTCTTCCTTCTCTAATTTGACATGGCATCGTTCAATTCTGTCTCCATCCAGGTCACAGTGACATACCCTTTGCTTATCTTATGACTATTTTAGCCACCCATTATCTAGTGGCTATGCCTGTTGGAGAGGCTCCCATTACCCAACTATATTCAACAACTCTAACATTAGCAAGATGAATTTGAAGTTGGCCCCAGGCCAAGTTGATGTCGGTGCTGGTGGAGCTTCTACTGCAAATGCAGAGGAAGGTGATTTACCTCCAGATGATATCAATATGGAAGACCTTTTTGATGAAATTGAATCCGATTCTGCTAATGATCCTGATTATCAGCCATCTGAGTTTGATTCGTGTTTGCGCTCACTTGAGGAGAGGGTTGAAAGTATGAATGTGTCCCATGAAATGCAATTTGTAAGTACTATGTTTTCTAGGTCCTATGATTGTCAAATTTTATAATGTCAAAACCTCTTAGAATCTGTATCTTGTTTAGTTCATTTTAGTCAAGATCATGCAATTCAAGTACAAGTTCAAGATGTTCCATTTCAAGATTCAAGCATCACAAGTATAAGAGTTCAAGTACTACATCAACTGATAGTTCAAGCTTTCAAAGTTTCATCTAAGTCAAGACAATGTGCTTTACTTTGGAACTTAAAGCTCAAGGTGAAATACAACTTACAAGTACTTCAAGTTCAAGCTTCAAAAGTACTTCAAGTTCAAGATTCAAAGTACGTCAAGATATCAAGCTTTGTGTACTTCATGATCAACATCAACCAAAGCAAAAGATGTTTCAATGTTCAAATATCACTTATAAGGTATAAATGACCCTAGATTGACCATAGGTTAGGTCATTTGATCGCATACTTAAATTGGGTCACTATATAAGTGTATAGACTTTTTATCGACTAGTCTTAGCCTATGTTCGACTAGTCCTAGTACTGGCTCGACCAGTCTAAGTAATTCCTCGACTAGTCCAAGGTTTGTTACTAATTTTTGAAATTTTTTATTGGATCTTCGACCAGTCCTAGAGACTACTCGACCAGTTGAGTGAATAGTGATCGACCAATTGAGCAGGCTCAACTTAAAGTCCAGCAACTAAATTGGATCCCACATGACCAGTCATGAGCAGGACTCGACCGGTCGTGAAGGCCACTCAACTAGTCTTGGAACAACTTGATCTTATCACACCCGAAATTTCAAAATTTTGTTGCTCCTTCAACCAGTCGAGCTGATATCTGGGCCAGTTGAGCGAACAGTTTTTGCACTTATAAATAGAGCACGATTTTCAGAGTTTTTTCATTCAATTTAACCAAAATCAAGACACCACTCTGAGAGATAAGTTAGTGATATTCTTACACTAATTAATGCTCATTTCATATTCTCTTTAATTAGCTTTTTGCATTTGATTTTGTATTCTACATTCCAATCTTATTTGAAGAAGGGATTGAAGTTTTTCCATTTCTTGGAATCAAAATCAAATCAAGCTAGCCCAAAGTGATTTAATCTAAAAAGCATTTAAAACTTATAACCTTTTCATAAGTGAGTGTGGACATTGAACATCTACGTTGAACTTTTACTCTGAATTGGTTTTACCGAGCTGCATTCATGGAGAATATCTAGAAAAATATTTTATATTTCTGTAAATCTATTCTTTTGGTTTCTTTGAGATTGTACCAGGAAAAATCTCTTTCTTTTGGCTTATCTGAGGTGATCTAGAAAACTTAGAGTATGGGGTTTTTGAATTATGTAAGCCCACTTGAAAGACACGACTGTAAAGGTTTTAGGTGAACCTTGAAAAACCGATTTCATAGTGAATGCCGATATCCACCGTGTAAGGATATTGGGAGTGGAGTAGTTGTGTGGCTATTTTTCTAAACAATTGGTGTACACACAAGCGAACCACTATAATTTCAGGCCTTGTGGTGAATGATTGATTGTGGTATTGTGTGGATGCTATCATTTCCCTTTAAGCATTTGTGGAGAATGTTGTAATCTTTTTATGCAAGTATGGGAATGTTGTAATAACTTAGTTATTTTCTTTGCTATTTTTATTCTTTATTCCTCTATATCAGTTTGAGTTTTTGATACACAAACCGTTCTAGTAATCAGGTTGTCCTACCATAAGCCATTGGTTTTTGGTGTAAGGTTGTCCTTAGAACAACATCTGTATCAACCTCTCAATACTTATACATATTGAGGTTGTTATTTTTGGATTGTGGGATTGTTTTAGTGTTATCTTTATTTATATTTGTTTAAATTCCACATTTAATTTTTTTATTTGGCATAGTCCTATTCACCTCCCCTCTAAGACTCTTAGCTCGGCCTTTTTCAAATGTTATCCAAGTGAAGTAAATCTACTAAAGTCATCAACAATAACTAAAAAATACTTCTTACCACCTCTACTCTCCGTTCTGATTGGTCCAACTAGATCCATGTGGAGAATTTAAAGAGGTTTAGATGTGGCTAAAGAGTTCACTTTCTTATGATTGCTCCTAGTTTGTTTGCCAATTTGGCATACGCCACATATTTTATCAACTTTCTTTAGTTTGGGTAGACCTCTAATAAGATCATTTGTGCTCAGTCTATAGATATTTCGATAGTTAACATGTCCAAGATGTTTATGCCATAATTTCATTTCATTTATTTGGACCATGAAACATGGGAATGTAGACGAGTAAGACTCATTAATAATATAGCAATTTTCAGAAGTCCTACGACCATTTAATATCACACAACCTTTCTCATTTGAAATCTCGCATCCTTGATTAGTAAATTTTACACTATATTTGTTATCGCATATTTGAGATATACTTAAGAGATTGTGTTTAAGACCTTCAACATATACGACGTTTTCAAAAGGAGGTAGGTTAGAAATTTGTACAATACCGTGGCCAATAATCTTGCAGTTGCTTCCATCACCAAAAGTAATTGAGCCATCATTCATTTCTTTGTAGTTGGTGAATATATCCTTGTCACCTATCATATATCTTGAACATCTACTATTTAGGTACCACTTTGAATGGCTAGAAGCCTTGAAGGCGGTGTGGGCAACAAGACAAGTAACTTAGGAACCCATTTCATTATTGTTCTGGGTTTAGGAGTACCATTGGTTTTCCTTGGCTTGGTAGACTTGAAATTTCTCTGTCTATTAACTCTGATAACATTGGAGTTAAATTTGAGAAGCTTTTTGAGTAAGTCCACTATTTTTTCA
Source organism: Magnolia sinica (assembly GCF_029962835.1). NCBI lineage: Eukaryota > Viridiplantae > Streptophyta > Magnoliopsida > Magnoliales > Magnoliaceae > Magnolia > Magnolia sinica. Next base: position 81,445,120 of record NC_080576.1, on the reverse strand, counting down.
GCTAAGGGATTAATCTTAGATTTTTAAAGCTGATATTATTTAGATTGACTTTAGAAGCTTGAAAAGGTTTTGGATTTTTAAAATTGTTTTGGTTATTATTTTTCAAGTTCTTTCCTTTTGAGTTTAAGGATTTTCCTTTTACAAATATAGGAGATGCATTCTTATTTTTCAGTGGAGTATCCTTGATATAGCCCAAACCTAATTTATCGACACACTTTCTGGATGCAGTTAATAATTTTGCAAGTTTAGGAGCTCCATGGGCATATCTCCAAGTATCCTTAAACTCAATAGAGAAGAAACTTCAAGCTTTAATTTCTCATATTCTGTTCTAAGTTTTTCAAATTCAGAAGTTTTAAAACTTAAATTAAGTTTAGCGTTTTCATAATAATTAGAAAGATGAGATTTTTCCCTCCAAAACAATATTTTTAAGTTCTTCTTTTAATTTAAGAAAATTTTCTTTTTGAAGCTTTAATTTGACAGTTATTTTGCAACTTTCCCTATATAGGGTATTATAGGCATCCTGAAGATCATCTTCATTTTCATTTTCAGGGTCACTCCTGAGATTCTCATAATCAAATAAATTGCAACTATCTAAGGAGGTGACTCTGGCTATAGTCATTAGAGCATTTACTTCATTTGAAGTTTCTTATTCTGATTCATCTGACTCAGAAGAAATTTCATAGTTGGATGATTCATCCCAAGTGGCTAACATGCCTTTTTGTTTTGGCTTATCCATTTTTGGACACTTATTTACCAAATGCCCTTATTCATGACAGTTGACACATTGACTGTCTTTTACAAATTTCTATGTTATAGATTTTCCCTTTCTCTTATCCCCAAGCTCCATGAGAGCAACTTCAACGTCCCAACCTCCATGAGAGGAGTTAGTGTGGCCCACCTTCTTACCTCCCATCTCCACCATCCAAAGTCCATCTCGACCATTGAATCGCACCCCTTGAAGCTCTAGGTCGCATTGGTGGAAGAAGGAAGAGAAGATCAAAGGTGGGTGCTTTTATTTGTTGATGTTGTGATTTGAGGGCCCACATATGTGGGACCCATCTTGATGTATTCATGGATAGGGAGGGCCCATAGTAGCGGGGTCTCTCCCCTCTCACGATCGTCTCTCTCTCTCCCTCTTGATGTGCAGCCCACTCGATGCATGTGACACCTCCACACCATCCATCATCATGGAGCCCACCATGATGCATGTGCTGCATCCAAACCATCCAAGATGGGACCCCAACCGGCTGACGGACGTTAGTAAGTTTTGTGGGTCCCACGTGATTGTATGTGGTGGATCCCAACCGCCCACCTACTGTTGGGGCCACACAATGATGTAATTATTTCATCCGCACCGTCCATACCATCTGGATGGTGCTGGATAGGTTGGACGGTCCTGTGGACCCCACTCGTGATATATGTGATTCATCCATGCTGCAGAGCAGCTGTGGAACCCACGCACGTGTGGACTCCACGTGCATGTGTTTATCGCTGCCGTCCATGTAATGATCACTGGACGTTTAAAAAAAAAAAGAAGAAAAGGAAAGAAAAAGAGAAAAAGAGAAAAGAAGAAAGAAGAGATATGGATAACATGATATATTATAATATGGTACATATATAATATATATAATATACTTGGCTGGTAAACTTGTCTGGTGGGGCTACACGTGGCACCCACCAGACGTACACGTTCATCCATCCCTCCACCCCACGTTGATGTATGTAGTTGTATCCACACCGTCCATTCAAGGACGGTTCCATGTGGGGTCCAGCTTAATTTACGTATTCTATAGCCACACCGTCCATTGCTAAGGACGGTGGGCCCCCGATGCGGTGACTCTAATCCAGGCCGTCCGTCCATCTCTGGACGTTGGACGCTGGAGCATTTCATGATGCTTATATATATATATATATATCTATTATAATATAGTATAACGTATATTATAATATTACATTATGGTGGGCCCCACGTGGGACCCACCTCTGTAGAAGAGGGTTGGCTAGTGTACGTCACACACCAGCTATATAGCTGCTGTATGAAATGTCAACAGTCTCCGTGGGTGTGTGAAATCCACACCGTTTATCTGGACAGTGGAACCCGCTGATGTGTGGATCTCTTCCATGCCATCCTTTCATCTGCGCGGGCCCCTCCATGATGTATGTGCTGAATATACACACCGTCCATCTGGACGATGCAGCAGGGACTGACCATAATGTATGTATTTTATGTCCACCCTGTTCATCTGGTGGGCTCATTTTGAGGTGCAGGCCCACCTTGACGTAAGTATCTTATATTCACACCATCCGTCCGTTTTTGGACGATGGTAGGTGCAGCCCACCGTGATGTATGTGTAATGCACCTCATCCGTCCAATAAGGGAACATGGACCCTACCTTGATGCAGGTGCTTCATTCCATGCCGTCTGTCTCAAGGGTCCACTGTGATGCATGTATTTCTCTAAGCTGTCCTTCTGTTCAGATCCATGGGACCCACCTTATTGTATCCATTTTATGTGTTGTCCATGCACAGCACGTGTGGTCCACCTTTGATGGATATGTTGTATATCCATGCCGTCTATCAGTTGGACACACTACAAAAATCGGTGGGGGTTGAACATCTACCGTTGAAACCCTTGGATTCCAGAAGCTTTGGATCAATGGAGAATTTGTTTTCCCTCTTAAGTCAGGTCCATGTGACCTTGTGAACGGATTGGATGGAAAATAAATGTTACAGTGGGTCCACTTAATGAAAATAAAGCCCATTGTTGAGGCCCATTTGATACGACCCATTTGATTCGACTTGGTCCATTTGATACAGCCCATCTGATGTGTTTGCGGCTCATTTGGTGAGGCCCGATGTGATGTACTTGGAGCTCATTTGATAAAGCCCTTATAAGAGGCCAAACTTGTTGTATTTGTAGAGGCCTAACATGACGTATTTCGACCCATTTGAGTGAGGCCCATTGGTGCGGCCCACTTGGCGTATATGAGGCCCACCTTTGATGTGTTTATGGCCCATCCATGAGGCCCACCTTGATATATTTGTGACCTACCCATGAGGCCGTGGGCCCACTATACGTTTGACCCTATGTGGGCCACTCCTTGGGAACAATGTTGGTTGAATGGCTATATTGATGGGCAATGATGGTTTAATGTCCACATTATGACCTTCCTTTAGGCCTTGTTCGGCCGATTGTCGAGGCCAATTCCAATTGACGATACCGATTCCGAGTGTCGAGGCCGATTGTTGAGGCTGATTGTTGATCGATTCCGATTGTTGTGGCTGATTGCCGATCCCGATCATCAAGGCCAATTATTGATCAATTCTGATTGTTATGGCCGATTGTCAATTCCGATTATTGATTGATTCCGATTGTCGTGGCCGATTGTCAATTAGCGATCAAGGCTGATTATCGTGACCGATTGCCGATTCTGATTGTCGTGACCGATTGTCGATTAGCGATCGAAGCTGATTATTCTGACCAATTGCTGATTCTGATTATCGAGTTTAATTATCGATCGATTCCGATTGTTGTGGCCGATTGCCGATTCCGATCATCGAGGTCGATTATTGATCGATTCCGATTGTCATGGTCAATTGCCGATTCCGATTATCGAGGTCGATTGTCGAGGCCCATTGTGATGTGTATGCGGCCCATATTTGAGGCCCGTTGTAATGTGTATTCAACTCGTATTTAAGGCCTAATGTGATGTATATGAGGCCTATGTGATGAGGCACATTGTGATGCATTTGAGGGCCAGGCGATGGAGGCCATTGTGATGTATGTTAGGCTCATGTGAAAGGCCCATCGTGATTTGTATTTGGCCCTTATGTGAGGCCATGGGTCCACTATATGTTAGGCTCTATGTGGGTCATTCCTTAGGGGCAATGTTGGTTAAATGTCCACATTGTCGAGGTAGATTGTCGATGCTGGTTATTGATACCGATTTATGAGTGTGTGATAGCATAGCATCATGTACATGCCCATACACATCATCTCGCATGTCTATTATGAGATGTAGTTAACCATTGCATATGTCATTGGGCAGTTGTTATGAGACTCCCTGATAGGCGGAGATTGTCTCACATGAGCGCATGGTATGTACAGGATTGATGCATGACTGGATTATATTACTCATGCATCTTACATTGTGTGATGTGATTACTATATGCCCTAATGACATCAGGGCCGTGGCCTCCACATGCACATCGTGAAGAGCCGGATTGGGTACCGAAAATACTGTTACTAGCATTAGGGCGCCATCGATGTCCCTGGGTGAAAATCCCTAAACCTGATGGTACCAGAGGATGACTCCAACATCGAGACTGAATGGATGCATGAGCACACGAGAGTCGTATACCAGTAAGCCGCATCTCCCACTATGTCGTGGTCGGTTGGATAGGGGTGTGACCTTACCCACTTGAGTGCAGGGGGCATTGCTAGGCTGAGTTCGACCAGCTCGTGAATGGGTCCGCTATCGACGTGCCAGATAGGTATTGGCCAGGCGGATAGTGAGGTTTCTTACGCTCACTTGGACTGTGCGGTTGGGAGAGTGGCAGTGCCATTTGGAGTGTACTAAACCCCGGTGATGATCCCAGAGATGAACAGTACTGATATGTGGACTTATTGAGCAGGAGTTGCATACTCATTCATTCATTCATTCACTATCCACTCGGGCTGGTGGTGCGCAACTATTTGTTACGTGTACCTTCGTAATGGCCAAGATTTCGGTTGGGGCGCCCGACTAACCTAAGATCAGGAGTTTACCAGATTGAGTCTGACTATCCAAATTTAGGTATGGGACTGGTTTGGATAGAATTCCCTTGTGATAGACCCCATAGCCCGCGATATTACGTACTATTATCCCGACTTCACACTCTGGCATGGTCATTCCAGTCACACCGCATATTGCATTACGTTCGCAGCATATGACATTTTGAGTTATTGTGCTTTTGTATTTATGTGGTCTAGATACAGCTGACACTATTCGTGAACTCATCAGGAATTGCATATTACATTGCATCCTCGGCATCTGATATTTGGCTCTTTATGACTCCTCATTTTCATTGTTGTCCTATATTGCGTATTCTGATATTGATTGACTTATAGACTTGTCTGTATTTTCGCTTACTCTGTTATCATATAATTCATGATCTTGTCAGTATTTCTGCTTATTCCGATAATGTACGATTATGGATTACCAGTATTTTTGGTATTGTATGATGATGACATTGTATTAAAAACTTGGCACTTACCTTGTGCACACACTTACACCACCCTCTAAGCTTTCTATAAGCTTATGCACAATAGATGTGTGCGGTGATGTTAGGTTGCAACAGCGTAGAGCTTAGAGCATGTAGCTGTCTTCCAAAGCTTTGATCTTAGATTGATGTATTTTCCTTTCGATTGTACTCAAATGATTATATTAGTGGATATGTGATGATGATGTTGCCTTTGTAAATTGGGTAATCTTGTGGTTATGTTTATTACGAGTTAAATGTATAAAAATCCTCCTTATAGGATCCTAGGATCGGACTCACATAGAATTTACTATGTCATTTAATTTCATATAGAAGTCCATAAATGACTCATTTTCATCCATACGAATTTCCTCAAACCCTGTAGTGAGGATTTGAACTTTAGATTTCTTGACAATAGTCATTCCTTCGTATGTCATTTCAAGAATATCCCAGCCTTATTTAGTTGTATTACATAAAATGATTCTTTTGAATTCATCAAGTGATAGAGCACATTTAATTGCATTCAAAGCCTTAGCATTTACACTGCTCTCATTTTTCTGAGGTATAGTCCATAAATAAAAAGGAGTTTCTTTAATGGACTTGGTTCCATATCACTGCCTAGAACCTCAGACATAGGTGGTTTCCATTTGGTTATTGTGGCTTGCCACACGCTTTCATCAATGGATTTTAAGAAAATCCTCATTCTGGCTTTCCAATAAGCATAATTCGAGTCATCAAAGGGTGGCAGCCTAGTAATAGACTAGCTATCGAAATTTGACATAATGAAAGCTCAAAAAGATCTTTAAACTCAAGGAACTTAAACCAAGTAAATGAGCAACTTAACTCTGATACCACTTAAAAAGGGTGAGCTCTCAGTCCTAGAAGGGAAGGGGGGTGAATTGGACTATCCCAAATAAAAAATTAATGAACTAAAAGATTAAATAAATCAGAACCAATCAGAGATCTCAATTGTAATAATATTGAGAAATTGATTCAAACCTTGTTCAAAGGACAACCTTACACCAAAAATAGATGTTTTAGGTAGGACAACCTGATTTCTTGAACACAGTAAGGATCAAGATCGCAAATTAAAACAAGAGACAAAGGAAGAAAGCTATCTATTACAGGCATTCACCGCATGTATATGAAAATATTACAATCATTCAACACATATACATCACATACATCATTCACGACAAAATACCAGGAGTTATAGTGGTTCGGTGTGTACACCATCTGTTCTCAAACAGCCACACCTACTCCACTCCCAATAATCACAACCCACGTGATATTGGCATTCACTAAAAATCAAGGTTTTCTCAGGTTCCCTTAAAACCTATATAGTTGTGTTTTCAAATGGGCTATCAAAATCAAAACCCCGCGTTGAGATTTTCTGAATATCTCAAAAACTAAAAACAAATAAAAAATACTTATCTTCTTCTAAAAATGCTCTTTGATGTAGCCCGTAGAACCTCTTCTCTTGTTGTATAGATGTCCAATGTCCAATAAACATAATCAAGGGGTTCTAGGTTTTAAATAGATTTTAAATTAACTTCAACATAGGGCTACTTGTTTGAATTCCTTAGATCTCACAAAGTAGAGTAAAGACTCCGTTTTAAAATGTTAGATTCACAAAATAAAGATCAAGGATTTAAAAAAACAAAAGCTATAAAAAGATCTAAAATTATCGGACTATAGCTTGATAATGACGGGGACTTTTCTCTCTCAAAGTGAAGACTTTTTGTGGCTTTTTTAAATGAAAAAAATGAGAAAAGACCTCTATATATAGGCTAAAAAATGGTTCCTTTGACTGGTCTAGGAATCAACCAAATTTCAAATTTTCAGCGCAATCAGATAAAACCAACCTTCAACTGGTCGAGTGGCTACTCAATTGGTCGAGCAATGCCTTTAAATGGTCGATGGAGCATGAATTTAGTTGTTAGAGTTCAATTCGAGCTCCCTTCAACTAGTCAAACAAGTGTCCACGACTGGTCGAGAACAGTACTCGACTGGTCAAGGAACTACCAGAAAGATTCTGATTTTGAGTTTGAATCTTGGACCGGTGAAAGCATTTCTTGAACTAGTCGAACCAGAGCCTGAACTAGTCGAACTTAGAATTGGACTAGTTGAATTTAAGCCTAACCAAAGTATAAAAAGCTGTATATAATTAGCATATGAAAGGACCTAAGTCTAGGGTCTTTCTAGGATCAGTTATACTTGTAAATATTGGACATTGAAGTATATACCTTGAAATTACTACTTGAATCTTCAGTAGCATTTAGTAGATCTTCTACTTGAAGTGGACTTGAAATTGTAGCTTGATCTTGAACTTGAAGTGAAGTAGAACTCAACCTTGTAGTACTATCTTCATGTCTTACACTTTCAAACTTCATATGATGATCTTGAACGTGAACTTTCCATCACATGAATAAGTCACACTATAAGATGTTTTGTCTCATCGAAATTTGACAACTAAGGGTTCTTTATATATCAAAACACTTACAAGATCCATAATTCATATAGTTGATCTTGGAAGATTTGACTTTAGAATAGAAAGTAGCAAGCATTTTGAACAAACTTGCTATCGCTGTAATTTGAACCTGACTCCATGGAGACAACACCTATTATTGACATATTCTCTTATGAACAACTTTTTAAAGTCTCTCAATTAACTTGGTATGCTGACATTATTAATTATCTTTCCATGGGTATTATTCCTACTCACTAGACTGCACAAAATAAGAGAAATTCTTTACCGAGCTACACAAGTATTTATGGGATGATCCATATCTTTTTAAATATTGCCTAGATCAAATTAATAGGAGATGTGTGCTTGACCACACACAACAAAGTGTCATCTCCTTTTTCCATTCATATGCATGTGGTGGCCACTTTTCAGCAAAAAAGACCACAACAAAAATTCTACAATGTGGCTTTATTGGCCCACTATGTTCAAAGAAACATATGAACTTTGCAAAGCGTGTGAGCAAAGTCAAAAATTGGGAGGGTTATCTCATTTAAATATGATGTCGCTCAACTCCATTCTCATTATTGAAGCATTCAATTATGGGGGCATCAATTTCATGGGACCATTCCTCCAATCCTTTGAAAATCTCTATATTCTACTCACTGTTGGTTATGTCTCCAAATGGATTGAGGCAAGTCCATGTCGAAATAATGAGCATCGCATGTTCATTAAGTTTTTGAAGGAAAATATTTTATCCCGGTTTGGAACACCTCGAGTCATTATAAGTGATGGAGGATCTCACTTTTGCAATAGACAATTCAAAGCATTGATGAAGAAATATGGTACTTCACGCAAAGTGAGTACCCTCTATCTTCCTCAGACAAGCGGCCAAGCTGAAATATCGTATAAGAAAATTAAATAAATTCTTAAGAAAATAGTTAATTCGAACAACAAGGATTGGTCATTTCGACTGTTTGATGCATTGTGGGCTTATTGTACAACATAAAAATCCCCTATTAGTGTGTTACCCTATAGACTTATCTATAGAAAGGCTTACCACGTGCTTGTAGAGTAGGAACATAAAGCTTATTGAGTTATAAAGAATTTTAACTTCAATCTTGACAAAGCCAGCTCACTATGCAAGTTACAACTGAATGAACTTGAAGAAATCTGGAATGATGCTTACGAAAACTCTCAGATATATAAGGACAAGATGAAAGTATTTCGTGACAGAAACATTCTTCGAAAAAGTTTTGAACCAAACTAGAAAGTCTTATTGTATAACTCGAGAATTTATTTTTTTCCTGGTAAACTGAGATATTGTTAAACCGGCTCCTTTAAAGTTAAAATAGTTTATCCTCATGGGGCTATCAAAATAAAAAAATCTAATGAATGGTAATATTTTCAAAGTGAACGGTCATCACCTTAAACCATTTGTTGAGAAATTCGATTCAAGGATATGTTTATCCCTCTAAATGATCCTATCTATCACGACTAACCTTCTAGTCTAATGGAGGTCCAGCTATTTATTTACTGCTTTTTTAGGATTAGGTTAGAGTACTTTAGGTTTGTTTAAGTTTGTTTTAGTTTAGTGCTAACCCCCTTAGATGGCAGAGAATTCATGTCATCACATTGATCTTCTTTAGGTACTCTCTATTACCCATTTCTCTTTTATTTTCGTTGTCTCATTTTATAATGTATTTCATATCTTTTATATTAAAGAATGTAGATTTTAGATTGGGATAAGATTAGATGGAAGTAATTAGTGTTTTCTTCTTTTAATCCTTTGATAATTTGGCTTTTTATGTTTTTAACACAAACGGTCGTCACAGCCCCATTAATGGATTAAAATATTCAATATATATATATATATATATATATATATATATATATATATATATATATATATATAGATATATATATATATATATATATATATATATATATATATCTATATATGAGTGTGAAAAATGATAAGATACATAGTAATTTTTAAAAGTGTATAGTCTAGTTAATTAGTAGATTTTTTATGAAAGTTATTTTTAATGTATTAATTGATAAAAAATTTAAATATCGATTGAGTCTAGTTCACATTTCATATTTAATTCATATTCTTTTTAAAAAGTAAACTTGAACTCTTAATGTTTAACTTGATAATTACTCAAAATTTGTTAGGAACTAAGTCTAGAGATCCTTATTTACCTTGGTATAAAAATAAGAAAAGAACTAGTTAAAAAATAGTTGGAATAAAAAATGGCTACCTATTGTATATGTCTAAATAGGAAAACAATAAAGAAAAGAAAGAAGAGAAGATAGTGTGAAAGTCGTCGATGAATAATCAAAAAGCTGGACAAATAAGTGAAAAGGTATGGGTTCAAAATCAGTAACTCGTATTCATTTTTCCACTATGAGGTAATTATCATGGTTAACATTATGAAGAAAAGTTTAACTTTTATGGATTATAAGTTGGAATTCATTAAACACACTAGGAACTTGATGTTTAAATACATTTTATTAATTAATTGATGAAATAGAACTCAGTTTGATAGTTTACTAGTGATATTTGGATATAGACTAACATATTTCATTGTTGTATCTTTGAATCTTACTTCCATATCTATAGGATTACACAAAATGTTGTTTTTCTGGGGAAATGTTTAAAATTTAGGTTTTGGAGATTAGTTGTTCGCATGTTTTGCTTGGGAGTAGCAAAATGTAGGTTAGGGGGGTGTGTTAAGTGTGAAATATAGTATAGGTCTCCTTATTATGTATTGGTTCTATAAGCATAGATGCACTTAATTGATCTAATTATGCGTACCTTTCTATGTGAGGTGATTTGGAGAGTTAAGACGAAAAGAACAATTAGAAAGAAGATTTAATGCTCAAAGAATAACCAAGTGAAGATTAAAGATTTGGATGTGACTAATGAAGAATTCAAGTGGCAATGATTCAAGAAAACCAAGTGCAAAAGCGAGAGAGAAAAGATTGGCTAAAATCACAAAGTCCAATAACAGAAATAATAGACTGTTCTGTTGGTTCGGTCTGACCGAATGTGCACAGAACAGTCCAACAACAAACTATGATTTTTAGAGTTAATTCATCTTGACGTTCGGTCCAACTAAAGCCATATCTGATGCCACCAAAGGAAGGTTCAGTGTGACCTGAGGGAAACAAAGACTTCATATGAAAATTAAAGAAATTCGATTGTAACTAAGCAATTAATTCGGTGCAACTAAAGTGATATACAGTGCGACCGAAGGCATCACTCGGTGTGACCGATGCGTAACAAAAGTACGTAAATTTGATGTTAGTTTCAAGTCGGTGCAAATTTTCCAATTTAAAGAGATGTTTTAGACTTTCCTGTATATAAATTAGGGTTCAAGGGATCGAGTAAGGAGTTTTAAAACTTCTTTGGAGTCCTCCTTCTTCTCCAATCCTTCAATTCTTCTTCGATTTTTATGTTTTTCTTTTTGAGTTTTAGTTCAATCATATTTTTGGTTGACTAATCTCTTAGCTGCGGCTAAGAGGTGAATCTTGTAGTTATTTTTAATGCTTAGTTTACTTTGATTCAAGTAATTGAAATTAATTGTTGAACAATTCATTGATATTTAGTTTGAATATCTTTAGTTTACTTTAATTCATTATTGACTCTGAGCACATTGGATGCTTAAGAAAGGTAAGAATAATTTTTTATCTATTTTGCAAGGGATTGATCTGTAAAATCCATTGATCTATCATATACTAAGGGAATGATATATGCTTTAAATTACATGCGATCAATACTTTGATGCATTATGTTGGAACTAATTCAATGAAAGTTCACATATGTTTTTGTTTATGAATGATGATTTAACCGCTCCATTATCCGACTGGATAGGATAGGACTTCGATTTCAATTGAGTTATATGATTAAATTAAGTGAATTAAATATCTAGGAATAGTTATAAGTGAATCCTTGGCACTTTGGTGTTTTATCTTTGTTAATTTCCTTTTCAATTAATTATTATCTCTTAAAATCAGATTTTATAAGTAGATTTAGTTCTAGTTCTAATTTTAAAGTGTTTTAGAAATCGTACAATCATAAGTTTGTGTGGTATGACCTTATTCTCATTTAATTATTACTACATTGCAGCCCTGCACTTAGGGTTGTCAAGCTTGCGACCATTTCCCATCATGGGGGGCCGAGTCGAAGGATAAGGCCAAGTAAGGACTCTTGCAAGCTATGTTTCTACCCTACCTACCAACTGAACCGCTCCATCCATGATCCTGACCGGGTGCATCTGAACTCGGTCCTGAATTGTCAATTATAAACCACTTATGAACCATGCTACCTTCTATGATTTTGTTTCCGAAAAATCATCCTGCATTGCCAACCACTAGACTTCTTCAGTGTAATTTGTGACAATTAGATTCCCCTACCGATAATTTTGGTATTGCTAAAATAATACATGCTCGTAATCACTGGAAATGAATCATGATCGAGGAAGGCGTCTCATCTACAACCATGATCGGATGGGCGCCTCGTTCCGTCAGGCACGTGAGAGTTGTAATTGTTCCCACCATGTATAAGCACCAAATTTTAATTTGAACGCAACTAATTTCACTTTCTTACATTTCAGAACATTCATGTAATTAAAATTACGTTCTACTTCGACTAACCAATCGAGGAAGTCTTCTATACGCAATAAGTCATTAAAACTAAAAAGTTTGGTTACCTCGATAGTCTCTTTCAGCACGATCTAGTTGATCGTCTCCATGGACCGGCTGTTGGGCAACGACGTCACCAACATTCTTATCACTGGAGTAAGAATCATCTAGGGTAGCATTACGATTCACCTCCAGAAGCACTCTACGGAAATCGGGATTATGTCGTAGAGAGATCATGGGCGGCTAAACATTGCCTTATCTTTGGGTGGAATTAACACATTCGTAATACGACCAAGGGTTGCCTGCAGCCCTTACATGGTCAATTGACTCTTCTTGTGAAAAGTTTTCATTCTTCATAATAGATAACAAATCCCTGAATCACCATCCATGGGATTTTACTCCATTCCGTCATTAGTGGTCATCAGCCCGAGGGGAGTCATTGCCTTGATACTAATTAATGCAAGGAGGGATGTGATGAGGTCAATCATTGTCTTCCTTTGGGAATAACTACTCCCAATCCACAGAGCTCTCTGGACTCCTCACAGAGCTTCCTTGAATCCACGAGGAATAAAAATAGAAATAATTTCTAATAAATTCGAAATAAATTGATTGGTAATATAAGAAAAAGAAAAATGAAATTACAATCTTTTAAATAATGAGCTCAAACCTAAGACAGATTTTTAGACTTAACTCCCTTAAAAAAAGACTTAATATAAATAGTAAACTTACTATTTATAGACGATCACCACTCCTAGTAGACTTCATGGTTTTTGGCCAAAAATAGTAAGTGTCCAATTTAGCCTATCCATGTTGCTCTCCTAACTTTTCTAAGCCCTTTTTATGTTGGGCATGACTCTTATAACTCAAAGGATTAAAGTCACACCCTAATCAAAACTTAATATTTATAGTAAAAACGAAAAGAAAAGGAACTTTTGACCATCAATCTAATGGAATCTCATAAGTTCGGCATGGGCAACCTGACGTGGCAGGGATGATTGGCTAAAGTAGCTTCTCCTACCCCAAAATTATATATTATATGTCAGAAAACTAATACCGATTTGCGAGGCCCAACATGATATATGTGCTTTATATCCACGCCGTCCATCTGTTTTACCCATCATTTTAGGGCATGAATCCAAAACTAAAGCAGATCCTAAGCTCAAGTGGACCACATCACAGGAAATAGTTGTAATCGAATGCCTACCATTAAAAACTTCTTCGGGGCTACAAAAGTTTTAAATCACGCTAACATTTGTATTTTCCCTTCATCAGGGTCGGATTAACCTTATCAAGAGGTTGGTGACAAATAAACATTATCATGAGCCCTAGAAAGGTTTCAACAGTAATTATTATTATCCCTACTTTTTCCAGTTGTGTGGTCGACTTGAGCTTTGGATCTGCTTCATTTTTTGGGTTAAGCCCTAAAATGAGATGGAAAAATGGATGGACAGCATGGATATAAAACATATACATCACATTGGGCCTCACAGTGCCCAACACATCAACACGCCATTGTTGGGCATGGTGTCGGTAACACCACCTAATCCGAGTCCATTAGTTATACCTTACTGGTGGACGCTTCTAACCATCAGATCAAACAATTTGAGCCATTGATTTGTTGGGCCACCATGGGTAACTATTTGTTTGGAAGAAACACTTCGAGTAGAGAATCATGACCATCTCTCCATGGTTTGGGAAATGGGTGGCTATTAAAAGAAAAAGGGACAACTCATGGATGGATCAGAACATCTGACCACTGTGAATTTTAGAATGCAAGCCATGAAGTGTGTTGATGCTAAAATCTGGTTCACCCTTGCCGAGCTCCGAACACTCATCTCGAGCTCTGTTAGCCTGCAAAAGAAAAGGACAAAGGAGACCCTGACTAGAGCAAGGGACCCTCCGATGCCAAAGTCAGGCTAAGAATCTGGGTCTAAGTAGTGTAGCTGGGTGTAGGGCGTAAGATTTTACTTACCTATTCATATGCATTTGGTGGCTATTTATACCATGCGATTGGAGTGGATGTGCCTATATTTCTCAACACAATCTTAGCCACCAACCATGACTGACAAACATGGGGATCCCAGCAGTCGTGCAGTTATTTTCGGATTATGTGTTATTGGGAAACTACGCTGGTCGTGTCTCCATTCAGCCTGACTTAGCGAGCGTTGTGCCCATATCCTTTCAGTTAACCTCGGCGGACAACATCGACGTCACGCCTCGGAACTGAGTCCGAGCTAACTTCAAGCAGATGGAATAAGGTTAAGCAGAGTATAATCCCGTCAGGTCTTGCTACTTGGACGTTTCTACTAGGCAGGACGTGCTCCAGATTTTCCCATAACATAGCTCCTTACTCTCTGAGTACAACCTTGGGCTCGGAGAGCAAACATATGGGAAAACAATCCACGACCCGTTACACTGTGAAGAGTCAGTTTGTTTGAAGTGTACAGTCACAATTATGGTTCCTTGCCATAAGGATGGCTTATCGTCGCGACTCTTTGACTATGGGCCCGTAACTAATGAACACATGGTGACGGATGTAAATTCGAATCGTCGGATTAACTGTGGGGCTGCCGCGTGGATTCCAAAGGACAAAATGACGCCATTACGGCTACTCCATGTCAGTAGCACATGGCACGGCATTCCTTGGCTAATGGTCCGTTGCCATGTGTTTCACAGGATCAACTTATGACGGTTTGGCTTTAGATGCGTCAATTCGTCATGAATGCGGACGGCAACCTTGGGCTATATAAACCCTTATACCCCTCCCTATAGCAACTTTATTTTTGATTGTCCATGAAAGTGCTTGTTGCAGAAGTTCCCCTAAGCAGGCGATTTCTGATCATTCCTTCCTCCTCCTGACCTTCTTTCAGTTTTCTCATTTTCATTTTCAATCTGCAATGTCGAACGGATCTGATGAGATTCAAGAGGGATACGCGTATGAGGGCGACTCCAGGCTTGAGGCCTCTGAGGGTCCCTTGGAGGCGGTGCCTCTCCATCCTTAGCCCAAAAAGGGTAAAGGCCCCAAGGCCAGTGCTCGTCCCAAGGGCACAAAAAGAATACCCCGAGATCCAATGGGGAGAGATATCGGTTGGCCTTTAAGTGGCTGAGCTACGAAGCTCGCCCCTAGGGGCTCAGTGCTTGCCGAGTCCCAAATGGCTTGGGTCCGCGAGGAATTCCAAATCCCTGACTCCGTCCACATATGAGCCCCTGCCCCTCATGATGCCCCTGGGGACCCTGCTGCAAGTGACGTGACTATCTTCGTCTGCGCTCTGCAATGTGGGCTTCAACTTCTATTGTACCCCTTCCTATGCGCCCTTACAGCACGCTTGAAGGTAGCCCCGACCAACTCGTCCCCAATGCCTAGAGAATCTTAATGATGTCATACATAATATGGCACCAAGCCAAGAACTAAGAGCTGACGCCCAATGAGTTCCTGTCGCTCTACCAGGCCAAACACGACTGTACTGAGCCGTGCTAGTATTACTTTGCTGCCCGGGCCCGTCAAGGTTCCGGCCTCATCCTCAGACTTCCTTCTTCCAACAAAGATTGGAAGAACAAATGGTTCTAGGCTTTGGGTGAATGGGAAGCGCTCGCGGGTGAACTCGAAAATCTGTGGGTTCGAGTGCCCACCAGATTATCCACTCCAGGTCGGATCTCGAGAGATGCTTATTTCCTTCATGATTTTCCTTGAACCATTCTGACTGATCCTTTTTTTTGTAAAATACCCAAACGGAGCCCCCAGCTCTCTTCTCTTCTCAAAGCTAAGGTCGCCCGAGCGAGGCTACGCACGGAATAGCAGCGCGTCTAGCACTACGTTATAACCCCGAATAATCTTCACCAGTTCAGGCTCTGAAAACTCAAGCCCCTCCCTTCTGCTATAAGTCAGTATCACTTCATCATGCTAAAGTTTTATGGACTCAAAGATTTTCTTATCTTCTACCACTTACGCAGGTATGGCCGAAATATCCAGTTCCAGGTAGAGGAAACCTCCACCCCTTAAGGATATGCTGCTTATTGAACCCTGAGTGAAGATTATCGCTCGGAAGAGGAAGGAGACTCCTCAGGCCAAGGTCTCTATTGTTGTGGCTCCCGACGCCGTCGTGGAGGTCGAAACTATAGTTGCATCTGGGGTTGAGGTCGCTCTAGCCCCAGCACTCCGACCCACCGCCACCTCCCCTCAAGCCCCTGAGGCACCCCTAACAACTTCTATATATCCTCCTATCGCGATCCCTCCCTCCTTCGAGTGCGAGGGGGCCGGCCAAGCTGCCGGAGAGATGCTCTCCCCTCCTGGGGATGAAGGTGTCGCGATGGCCAAGACTCAGGTCTCGGTCGTAAGTGGCATTGGAGAGGCGGTAAGGTCTGCTCCTCTCCCTGAAGTTAGAAGATTTCCTCCGGGCTATCACATGTCTGGCTTAGTCAATTTGGGCGTCAAAACATGCCGACGAAGAGGAGATCACCAAGCTCCTCACCCACCAACATGAGTCTTTCATTAATGACATCGCCTCTGTCTAGAATAAGGTAACTCTTTGTATGAGATTTTCCCCTCATTTGATTTTAAATTGTCCCTGACTTATGCTCTCATCTCAATTCAATCAATGCCCATGTTCCTGCCTACTTAGGAGAGACTGAAAGAAGTGACGAGGAAAGACATGGAGAAAGAGACTCTCCGAGGCGAGGTCAGAGCGCTCCGGGAAGAGCAGGAGGAGCTTCGCAGCTTACTAGCCGAGGAGAAGGTGAGGGAGCTGTTGTACCAGGGGGATATCAACGAGCTCTAAGCCTGTTGTGATATTATCGAGTCTGAGCTTACGAAGATCAAGGCTCATCTTGTGTCACGCCCCAAAATCGAACACTGGGCTCACAAAATTCCTGATCGCCGAATCCGGTGCCAACAACCTCTGTAGTACCCCATTCTCAGCTCCCAGCACCCATACACCAGATTCCGATCCTGGGATCCTACTAGGAGGATTTTTCAACGTACATTTGTCTCACAAGAAGCATAACCACAAGTTTACCCAAATCACAAAGGCAACATCATCATCATCACATATCCACTAATATAAACATTTGAATACAATGTTGAAAGGGAAATACATCTATCAAAATAAAAGCTCTAGGAGTCCGCTACATGCTCCATGCTCGACACTGCTGCAACCTAATGCCACCTGCATGCATCTATCGTGCATAAGCTTATAGAAAGCTTTGAGGGTGGTGAAAGTGTGTGCACAAGGTAAGTGCTAAGTATGTAATACAATGTCATAAATTATACAATATCTGAATAAGCGAAAATACTAACAATATCATGAATCATATGATATCAGAGTAAGCGGAAATACTGACAAGATCATGAATCATACGATATTAGAGTAAGCGGAAATACTGACAAGATCATGAATCATATGATATCAGAGTAAGCAAAAATATACTGGTAAGATCATGAATCATACGATATCAGAGTAAGCAAAAATATACTGGTAAGATCATGAATCATACGATATCAGAGTAAGCCAAAATATACTGGTAAGTCCATGAGTGCCATCAGCCGTACCAAGGCTATGTGATGCAAGGCATGGATGCTAACGGTCATATCAATGCAGAAACATGGCAACCCAAAACATTAAATACTGCGGATGTAATGCAATATGCGGTGCGAATGAAATGACCAAGATGGAGTGAAGTTGAGATGATAGTACGTAGTATCACAGGCTATAAGGTCCATCACAAGGGACTTCTATATAAACCAGTCTCATACCTAAATTTAAATAGCTAGACTCAATGTAGTAGACTCCTGATCTTAGGTTAGTCGTGTGCCCCAACCGAAATCCTTACCATTACGAAGGTACACAACAATTAGTTGCGCACCACCAGCTTGAGTAGATAGTGAATGAATGAATGAGTATGCAACTCCTACTCAATAACTCCACATATCAGTATGGTTCCTCTCTGGAAAATCACCAGGGTCTAGTACACTCTAAACCAGATTGTCGCCCCATCGCACATAACAAGGTGAGTGGAAGAGACCTTACTATCCGCCTGCCAATATCGGGTCCGGCTCGTCGATAGTGGACCCATTCCTCGAGATGGTCAAACTTAGCCTAGCTTTGCCCCCTCCTCTCAGGTAGGTAAGGCCACACCCCCTTCCAACTGACCACGACACAGTGGGAGACATGGTCTAACAGTATACGGCCCTCATGTGCTCATGCATCTACTCGGTCTAAGCGTTGGAGTAACCTCTGGTACCAAGAGGGTTCTAGAACTTTCACCCAACGATATCTATAGCACCCCTGTAGAACAAATTTCCTGTGTCCCATTTGGCCATCCATGATATGCTTGTGGAGGCTACGGCCCTGATGTCGCTAGGGCGTATGGTAATCATAATCACACAATACGAGATGCATGAGTCACATAGTCTAATCATGCATCAATCCTGCACATACCGTGCATTCATGTGGGCAACTCCGCCTATCATGGAGTCCCATGATCAACTTGCCCTATGGCATATGCAATGATCATCCACATCTCATAACAAACATGCAGATGATGCGTATGGGTATGTATCATGATGTTGTGCTATCACATACTCATAATCGGTATCGATAACTGGCATCGATAATTGTCTTATCAAAGGGCCTATGGGAAAGTGACAATGAGGACATTTAACCATCATTGCCTATCAATGTGGACATTTAACCAACATTGCTCCCAAGGAGTTGTCCACATAAAGCCAAACATATAATGAGCACATGGCCTCATACAAGGGCCTAATATACATCACACTGGGCCATAAATACATCACATCTGGCCTCATCAATGGCCATAATTACATCACAACGGGCCCCATAAAATCTCAAAGGGCCACATATAATCACAATAGGCCATATACAAGTCTCAATAGGCCACCTACAATCACAATGGGCCACATATAATCATAATGGGCTACATACAACCTCAATGGGCCTTACACAAGGGTCTCATACATCAAGCGAGCTGCATCGCATGGGCCTTATACATTACATCGGGCCTCATCATATGGGCCTCATATACAACACATCGGGTCACATCACATGGGCCTAAAGTACATCACTATGGGCCCCTCACACGGGCCTAAGACACATCACTCGGGTAGCTCACACGGGCCTAATACACATCACTATGGGCTGCATCACATGGGCCTAACACTCATCACTATGAGCCTAACACACATCACTATGGGCCACTCACATGGGCCTAATACACATCACTATGGGCAGCACCACATGGGCCTAACACTCATCGCTATGGGCCACATCACATGGGCTTAACACACACCACTATAAGCCGCTCACATGGACCTAACACTCATCACTATGGGCCGCATCACATATGCTTAACACTCATCATTATGGGCCACATCACATGGGCCTAACCACACCACTATGGGCCGCTCACATGGGCCTAACACACATCACTATGGACCGCATCACATGGGCCTAACACTCATCACTATGGGCCACAACACATGGGTCTAACACACATCACTATGGGCCACTCACATGGGCCTAATACACATCACTATGGGCCGCATCACACGAGTCTAACACTTATCACTATGGGCCACATCACATGGGCCTAACACACATCACTATGGGCTACTCACACGGGCTTAACACTCATCACTATGGGCAGCATCACATGGGCCTAACACACACCACTATGGGCCACATCACTTGGGCCTAACACACACCACTATGGGCCGCTCACACGAGCCTAACAGACATCACTATGGGCTGCATCACATGGGCCTATCACTCATCACTATGGGCCACATCACATGGGCCGCACACACGGGCCTAATACACATCACTATGGGCCGCATCACATGGGCCTAACACTTATCACTATGGGCCACATCACATGGGCCTAACACACATCACTATGGGCCACTCACATGGGCCTAACACACATCACTATGGGCAGCATCACATGGGCCTAACACACACCACTATGGGCCACATCACTTGGGCCTAACACACACCACTATGGGCCGCTCACACGAGCCTAACAGACATCACTATGGGCGGCATCACATGGGCCTATCACTCATCACTATGGGCCACATCACTATGGGCTGCATCACATGGGCCTAACACTCATCACTATGAGCCTAACACACATCACTATGGGCCGCATCACATGCGCCTAACACTCATCACTATGAGCCACATCACATAGGCCTAACAAACATCACTATGGGCCACTCACATGGGCCTAACACACATCACTATGGGCCACATCACATGGGCCTAACACACATCACTATGGGCCACATCACATGGGCCTAACACACACTACTATGGGCCAGTTACACGGGCCTAACACACATCACTATGGGCCACATCACATGGGCCTAACACACACCACTATGGGCCGCTCACACGGGCTTAACACACATCACTATGGACCACATCACATGGGCCTAACACTCATCACTATGGGCCACATCACATGGGCCTAACACTGTCACTATGAGCCACACCACATGGGCCTAAGACACACTACTATGGGCCGCTCACATGGGCCTAACACACAT
Organism: Magnolia sinica; assembly: GCF_029962835.1. Classification (NCBI taxonomy): domain Eukaryota; kingdom Viridiplantae; phylum Streptophyta; class Magnoliopsida; order Magnoliales; family Magnoliaceae; genus Magnolia; species Magnolia sinica. The sequence continues at coordinate 81,424,199 of NC_080576.1, read as the reverse complement.
CACTATGGGCCACTCACATGGGCTAATAAACATCACTATGGGCTGCACCACATGGGCCTAACACTCATCATTATGGGTCACATCACATGGGCCTAACACACACCACTATAGGCCGCTCACACAGGCCTAACACTCATCAGTATGAGCTGCTCACATGGGCCTAACACACATCACTATGGGCCGCATCACATGGGCTTTAAATACACAACAGGTGGGCCCTGCAAGTCCAAAGTGGGCCCCATACACATCATTTGAGCTTCACGTGGCAGCCAAAACAATTGGATGGCATGGCTGTGAAGTACATCAAAGTGGGTTCCACCGTCTGAATGGTGAGAATATAACGCATACATCATGGTGGGCCACACTTGTCTGGCAAACGGAATGGACAACATGGCTGAAAATACATACATCATGGTGTGCTCTACGACACACCGTCCAGACGGACGATGTGTAATGCAACACATCATCAAGGTAGGACCCACCATAACATTATTTTCTATCCAACCTGTTCATACGGTCACAAAGACCTGAATTAAGAGGAAAAACAAATATCATATAGATCCAAAACTTCTGTGACCCAAAAAGGGTTTCAATGGTAGACGTTTAACTCACCACTATTTCTGTAGTGTGGTCCACCTGATAGATGGATGGTTTAAATGTAACACATAACTAACATGGGCCCCACAACTTGCTAACGTCGATACAATAGCCATAAAGCTGGTGTGGCTGTTGGCCCACCATCCAGATCAATGGCTTAGATATACACAAACCTCATGATCAGCACACTAATCTATTGACATTAGTACAATAGCTAAGTAGGTGGTGAGGCCCTCAGATAGATGGTTTGGATATACATTACATGGGCCCCATGTCCACGTGGATGGTAGGGGTGAAACACGCACATTATGGTGGCTCTCACGTGCTTGGCTGCAGTACATCAACAAGAGAGTCCCACCGTCCCAGCTTGCTGGACGGTGGGGATAAATCCCATATACACTAAGGTTGGTCCCACCGTCCTTGCCTCTAGATGGTGGAGACATAACATATACATCAAGGTGGGTCCACGTGGTGTGGCCCGCTAGAGTTTTGGATCGGTCTCAGTCCAAGGCCAGACCTGGATAGATGGTTTGGATAAAAACATACCTCATGGTAGACCTACAGATCTTATGCCATCAAAATAGTAACTATATAGCTGGTGTGGGATACACTAACTAATCAGATCCCCACATCAGGTGGGTCCCACATGGGACCCACCACATGTATTTTATATATATATAATAAAAAAATAAAACACCCAGCCCTAGACGTCCATTGACGGACTGTCTGGATGGGTGCATCATCCAGGTGGCCCACCGTCCTAGTCTGGACGGATGGCCTGGGTTAAAAAATTCAAGGTGGGGTCCACACTTTGGGGTCCATGTGCCATCAGGGTGAGTCCACACAGATGGACGGCTAAGGAAAAACACATGCATCAAGGTGGCTCCCACACATCCAGTTTCTAGACGGTGTGGTTAGGCCCATCCATCATGGCTAGTGCCACAGCATGGATGAATGCATGCATCATTGGTGGGCCACTCATCAAAAGAAAGCGAAAGAGAGAGAGAGAGAGAGAGAGAAAGAGAGAGATGGAGAGAGAGAAAGATCGATGAGATAGAGTGAGGGACCCCGCCACTATGGGCCCTCCCTATACAATGCATACATCAAGATGGGTCCCACCATAAGTGGGCCCTAAATAAATATCAAATACTATGAACACCCACATTGGATTTCTCCTTCCTTCTTCTGCCTATAGCCTCTAGAGCTCCAAGGGAATGATTTCAACAGTCAAGATGATCTTTGGATGGTGGAGATGGGAGGTAGGGAGGTGGGCCACACTAGCTTCTCTCATGGAAGATTGGACAATTCTCATGGTTGCTTAGGAGATGGGTTTGAGAAATGAGAGAGAGAGGGTTGTAATGAGAGAGAGGGATGGGTAATGGAGTGATGGGGAGTGATGGGTGAGTGAGTGGTGGGCGTACTTGATGGGTGGATAGAGAGAGAGAGTTGACTTTAGGGGTTGCTTGGGGATGGGGTTGTGAGGTGATGTGTACTTGATTGATGGGATTGATGGGATTGATGTGATGTTTGCTTGGATTTTACAAATGCAGGGCATTTTTCTCGAACTGAACACAGGCCTACATCTCCTGGCCTAAGTATCGCATCGCCGCATAATACGCGGCGTCGAAACCACGGTGATGGTGCAATTGCTAGGGTACAAGTCTCGGGTCAAGTCAACTCTAGAATACAGGATATGACTCAGGATCACGCGCAAACATCGGTTACAGATCACGGGTTGGCAAATTTCGACTGGGAGGATCGCGGAAGCCTATAAAACGGTACGGCTAGGATACGGGTCTCACATCTCAGCTCGGTTGAGGCGGATAATGCTCGACTGGTGGCCAAGCTGAAGTAAGCCAAAGTTGATGCTACAGTGGAGTTAGAGCTCAAGGTTGAGAAAGCGAAGGCAGCCCAATACACTGATTCTGAGGCTTCTATCGCCTCAATGATCACTACCACCGTTAAAGAGTTCAAGTCTTCAATGGAAAGAATCATCGAGGCCAACAAGCTCTACTACTGCGGCTATAATGCTTGCATTGATGACGTCCAAGAGCTATATCCAGACCTCATCATCGATGCCCTCACTGCTGATGAAGCCGAGGAGGAGCCAGCAGAAGGAGGCCCCTCCAGTCGAGTTCCCGACTTAGAAGTTCCTCCTGCCACCCAGTCACTCGGCATCAACCCTCCGCCTGTTGAGTAGCTTTTTAACCTCCCCATTTTTATAGTCGACTTTAAAGGATATTGTGACACCTTGGCATTACTTTAGATATTTTCAAATAATACCGGTTTGATGATGGATGATGATATATTTTTTTATGTCGATGGTTGAATGGTGATTGATGATTGTTAATCTGTTGAATGTTAATTTATCGAGCGACGAGCTTCCCTCTGCACATGAGAGACGGTCCCTCGTAGCGTACTCAGAAAATGAGTCGACCGTCTGGTCAGACAGCCAACCTTCCTGCAGGACCTTATCCCTTATTGGGGGTCCCCTGTAGATTGCGTAGAAGTGAAAAATTTCTATAGAAAGATGTCACTTTTATTGAAACTATAGAGTTATAACAAGATGAGCCAACCCTAACATTGCTCCCTCTAGAAGTAGTAGACTTTCAAGTGCATAGCATTCTATGGATGTGGTAGGGGGCGCCCTTCCAAGCTCTCGAGTCGGAAAGAACCAAGTTTGGCCAAACTGACAACGCGGTAGGGGCCCTCCCAATTAGGTCCCAAAGACCCTACCCCGGGTTATGACGTATTTTGGAACACGCAACGTTAGACTAAATCACCAGGTCGAAAATGCCTTGTTTTGGTCTTGAAATTATAGAAGCGGGCAACCTACTAGTGCCAAGTAGCAACTCGTAGCTTGGCAATGTCTCACAATTCTTCAAGCAGGTCAAGGCTTATTGCTACTTTCTCGGTATACTACTCGTCTTGGCATTTTTGTATCCACGTGATGGGGAGTCCTATCTCGACTGGAATGACAGCTTCTAAGCCATAGGAGAGACAGAAAGGGTTCTCCCCTGTAATCGACTGAGTCGTGGTCCTTTACGCCCAGAGAACGAGTGAAAGCTCGTCGGCCCAATTGCCTTTAGCTTTTTCTAGCTTTGTCTTGAGATGATGCTTTATGACTTTATTCACAGCTTCCACTTGTCTGTTGGACTGAGGATGACGAGGCGATGAGTAAGTGTTGACAATGCCGAGCCTTCGGCATATACCCCTAAACTTATTATTGTCGATCTACTTCCTATTATCGGACACAATGACGGGTGGGATGCCGAACCGATAGATGATGTTCTTCCAGATGAAGTCCATTATCCTCTACTTGGTAATCTTTGCCACCATCTCAGCCTGTGCCCATTTGGTGAAATAATCAACCGCTACGATTGCATATTTGGTCTGCCCCTTGCCTTATAGCAGAGGCCCAATGATGTCGATCCCCCACTGAGCAAATGGCCATGGTCCACTCATGGGGGTCAGAATTTCCATTGTCTGCCTAGGGATGGCTGCGAACCTTTGGTATTTATCACATTTCCAAATGAGGTCTCTGGAGTCGGCCTGAATCGTTGGCCAAAAGTATCCCTGACGAATGATCTTTTGTGCCAAAGCTCTGGCACCAGAATGGTTTCCTCATATTCCTTCATAAATCGCTTCGATTACATACTCGGCCTCATCCGGCCGCAGGCACCTCAGATACGGTTGGGAAAATCCCTTCTTGTATAAGATATCGCCGATGATAACGTATCGTGCCGATCTAATCCTCAGGTGTCGGCCTTCTAACCTATCCTCATGAACCTTCCCTCCCTTGAGGAACTCAACTATCAGGTTCATCCAACTCGGAATGACCTGCACGGATTGGACAACTTTGTGACTATCGATGCCTGGCCTACTCAAGAACTCCACCGTACGAACCTTAGAATTCTTCCTTTGGTCGTTGAGACAAGTTTGGCAAGCACATCTTCCCAAGAATTCTCAACCCTTAGTATTTGGCTGATGCAGCATTCCTGAAATTTCCCCATTAACCTCCAAGCTTCATTTGGTAGGCTACCATCCTAGCTTCCTTTGCCTCATACTCCGATGATATTTGATTTACGATGAGCTGTGAGTCACACTTAATACTCAGAGATCGTACTCCCATGACAGCTGCCATTCTGAGTCCGGCCAGCAGGGCTTCATATTCTACTTCATTGTTGGAGGTCGGAATCCGAGCCTTATTACATACTAGACTGTCGATGCGTTGGGAGTGACTAGAACAATCCCTACTCCCCATCGCTTCGAGTTTGTTGAACCATCCACAAAAAACACCCACTTATCTTCTGCCTTAGTTTCCTCGACGCTCTGAGGGGCAAGAGTAACTGCAAGGTCCCTTGCCAAGCTCACGGGTGAGTCTGAGCTAGAAGCCCCGTTATTCTGAGCAGTGAATTCTACTATAAAGTCAGCCACTGCTTGGCCTTTAATGGCTATTCTTGGCCAATATTCAATATCGAACTCGCTGAGCTCAACCACCCACTTGGTTAACCGACTAGATACTTCGGGCTTCTGCAAGACTTGCCGAAGAGGTTGATCTGTGAAGACGATAATGGGGTGTGCCTAGAAATATGGGCATAGCCGTTGAGCCAAAACGATTAAAGCTAAGGCAAGTTTCTCCATATCCAGATATTTTGTTTCTGTTAAGATCAATGCCTTACTGACATAGTAGACTGGGTATTGCTTTTTCTTGGACCCTCTAATGAGAGCTGAGCTAACGACCGTGGAGGACACAGCTAAATAGAGGAATAATGGTTCCCCTTTCTCTGCCTTAGACAACAATGGGGATGATCCTAAATATTACTTTAGTTGCTGGAACGCCTGCTCGTACTCAGGGGTCCACTCTGCCTTCTTACTACCCTTCAATTGCTGAAAAAAGGGGAGGCACTTATCTGTGGCTCTGGAGATGAAGCGATTGAGCGCGGCCACCTTTCCTGTAAGGCATTGGATTTCCTTTAAATTCCAGGGTGAGCTCATACCCAGGAGAGCCCTTATTTTCTCAAGATTAGTCTCGATTTCCCTCTGACTAACTTGGAAACCGATGAACTTACCCGAACCTACACCGAATGTGCATTTTACCGGGTTTAACCTCATCCGATACTTTCGAAGTATGGAGAAGGCCTCAGCCAGATCTGAGATATGGTCCGATGACCTGACACTTTTCACTAACATGTCATCGACGTAAACCTCCATGGTCTTGACGATTTGCTGAGAAAACATCTTATTCACTAGTTGTTGATAGGTAGTCCCTACATTCTTCAACCTGAACGGCATGACTCGGTAGGAATAGAGTCCCTTGTCCATGATGAAGGTCATTTTCTATCTATCCGAGGGGTGCATAGCTATCTGGTTATAGCCGGAATATGTATCCATGTATGTTAGGAGCTCGTGCCCAGCCGTGTTATCAACCAACTAGTCGATTCTCAGGAGGGGGAAGCTATCCTTGGGGCAAGCCTTATTGAGGTTGGAGTAATCTACGCAGACTCACCATTTTTCATTGGCTTTTTTTACCAGCACAACGTTGGCGATCTAATCAGGGTAGTGGACCTCTTCTATGAAGCCAATGTCGAGGAGTTTGACAACTTCCTTAGCGATCGCCACGTACCTCTCAGGCTCAAAAGTCCTCTTCTGTTTAACTGGCCTATGTTCCGAATCCATATTCAGCTTATGGACCATGACTTCTGAGAAGATGCCTGGCATGTCCTGGTGGGACCATATGAAGACATCTTCATGTTATCACAGAAAATTCAGCATCTGGTCCCTCTGGTCAGCACTTAATGATGACCCGAGCTGGACTGTTCTAGTTGAATCGGTGACATTGAGCGGGACGGTCAAGAGATACTCCATGGGAGAACTCTCTACAGAGGTGTCTTTCCTAGGGTTGAGCATACATATTGTTATGAGGTCCTCCATAGAGGGAATTTCTATTGAGATTTCTCTGGTGGGGTTAACTATACCAATCATGAAGGCTTGCTTCGCTGAGCCCTTTCTGACTGTTATTGAATAGCACCTTCGAGCTTCTCGTTGGTTACCTCTGACATAGCCACTCCTTCGACAATAGGGAATTTCATCATTAAGTGGTACATAGATACAACCACCCATAGCGTTAAGAGATGGTCACCCAATGATAACGTTGTGAGTTGGCGGTACATTTACCACCAAGAAGTCTACTAGCAAAGTGACCTGATTCTGCCCCTCTCCTGCTGTAACTGAGAGAGAAATCATACCTTTCGAGACCACTTTGTTGCCTGCGAAGCCTTGCAACAGAGTCTTCACAAGTCGGAGGCATGACCTATCAATACCCATCTTATCGAATGCCTTGGAGTATAATATGTCGGCTGAGCAGTGTCAACCAGGATGCGATACACCTTATGATTGGCTATTGTCATTGCGACTGCCAAGACATCATCATGGTGATGCCGAATCCCCCGCGTGTCATCCTCTGTAAATGTAAGGTTGCATGGGCTTACTTGGAGCTCCTTTCTCGGCTTATCAGCCGAGTAAATGTAGTGTTGGGGTCGGTGCTCTGGGAATGAACTTTAAGGGCTTAGTTCTAGTCACCGCCTCTGGATGGACCGCCCTAAATCATCCGGATCTCTATACCTTCATCTATAGCTCTGCTTGGTTGATCATCCTTCCGAGTCTGCTTCTCTTCTTTTACATACTGACGTAAATGACCATTGCGGATGAGGGTCTCGATTTCTTCCTTCAAGTCGACATAATTATTGTTGTTATGCCCATGGTCATGATGAAAGAGAACAATATTTGCACTTATCTCATTGGCCTGCCTCTGTCTTCATACAGCTCGACCAATGCAGCAGGCTCTTATCTCGGATATCTAGTAAGATCTGCTCTGAAGACGTGCTGAGGGGGGCATACAAGATGAATTTGCTCTCGGGCCTCCTGCTTGGCCTCTAATCACGGGGAGTGCTCTTGTCTGACCTTCTCTTATTTGTCTGTGGTGTTGCTTCATCCTTCCGCCTTTTCTCTTTGGACGAATATTCAAAGCCTTAGTTACACTTCCGCGAGCTGAAGAACTCTTCATTTTTCCCTATCGAGAAAAGGAACCTGCCCTCTTTGAGTCTGTTGATCATCGCAGATAAAGCCATTTTGTTGAAGTAATCATCGACCTGCAGAGCCCCCTCGTTGAAGCAAGAGATATAATCTTTCAGCGACTCTCCATTCTTTTTCTTGAGGGTGAGTAGGTGAGTCAACGGTTTATGGCTCTTCTTTTCGACGATGAACTGTGTCAGGAATGCTCTACTGAGCTCGACAAATGTGCTGATCGACCTCGGCTTAAGTTACTGGTATCAACTTATTAGAGCCCCTGTGAAGGTTATAGTGAATGCTCTGCACATCATCGGCTCTGAGGTCAACTGGATTTGCATCCATGAGTAATAAGACTTCATGTGCTCTGTTGGATCTATGGACCCTAAGTATTGAATAATGAGGGGCATTCTAAACCTTGGAGGCATGGCCGCGCCCATGATGTCGCTTGTAAACGGAGGGTCGGTCTCCTCCATCATTGCTTCCACTGCATTTGGAGTCGATACCTAGTGGTTCCGCTGCAAGGTCTTGGTTTAGTTTTGAAGTTCGTTGAGCTGGGCTTCCCATGGATCCCTATTCTCCACAACTGTTTCACGAGGAGCTTTGAAAAGGCTGAGCTATGAGTCCTAGAGGGGGGGGGGGGGGGGGGAGGGGTGAATAGGACTATGCCAAATTAAAATTTTAACAGCGAATTTACACAAATATAAAAGATAGCAATTAAAAAATCCATAATACAGAAATATAAAACAACCTCAAGTGTACAAGTATTAAGAGGTTGATATAGATGTTGTTCTAAGGACAACTTACACCAAAAACCAAAGGTTTATGATAAGACAACCTGATTCCTAGAACGGTCTGTGTTTCAAAAACACAAACTGATACAGAGGAATAAAGAAATAAATAGCAAAGAAAATAACTAAGCTATTACAACATTCCCACACTTGCATAAAAGAAATTACAACATTCTCCACAAATGCATAAAAGGGAAATTACAACATCCACAAAATGAAATAAAAATCAATCACCACAAAACCATAAATTATAGTGGTTCATTTGTGTGTACACCAACTGTTTAGAAAAACAGCCACACAACTACTCCACTCCTAATATCCTCCCACAGTGGATATTAGCATTCACTATGAAAATAGGTTTTTCAAGGTTCACCTAAAACCCTCACAATTGTTTCTTTCAAGTGGGCTTACACAATTCAAAAACCCCACACTCTGAGTTTTCTAGATCACCTCAGACAAACCAAAATAGAGATTTTCCTGGCACAATCTCAAAAACCAAAGCAATGAATTTACAAAGCAGTAAAATAGACTTGTCTAGATATTCTCCTTTGATGCAGCCCGGTAGAACCAAATCGAAATAGAAGTTCAACGTAGAAGTTCAATGTCCACACTCACCTATGAAATGGTTCTAGGTTCTAAATGATTTTTGAATTAAATCTAGTTGGGCTAGCTCGATTTGATTTTGATTCTAAGAAATGGGAAAATTTCAATCCCTTCTTCAAATATGATTGCAATGTAGAAACTCAAAATCAAGTACAAAGAAAGCTAATTAAAGAGAATATGAAATGAACACTAAATAGCTTAAGAATATCACTAACTTATCTCTCAAAGTGGCGTATTGATTTTGCTTGAATTGAATACCAAACTCTGAATTTTGTGCTCTATTTATAGGTGCAGAAATCATACTCTCAACTGGTCCCGAGGTCGGCACGACTGGTCGAAGGACCAACAAATTTTTAAAAATTTGAGCGCGATAAGATAAGGTCGTTCCACGACTGGTCGTACGGCCTACTCGACCAGTTGAGTGGCCTCCAAGATCGGTCGAGTCCTGTCCACGACTGGTCGTGTGGGATTTAATTTAGTTGTTGGACTTTGAGTGGAGCCTGTAGGACTGGTCGAGCATTGTTCACATGATCGGTCGAGTAGTCTCCAGGACTGGTCGAGGAAATAACAGGAAATCCTGAAAATAAGTAACAACCTTAGGACTGGTCGAGGATTTCTTGGATAATCGAGCCAATGCTAGGACTAGTCGAACATAGTCTAAGACTAGTCGAGAAATAGACTATGCACTTATAAAATGACCCAATTTAAATTATATATTCAAAATGACCTATCCTATGGTCAATCTAGGGTCATTCATACCTTATACATGATGTATGAACATTGAAACTTCTTGTGCTAGTTGATAGTCAATCTTTGAAGTTCACAAGGCTTGAAATGGTGAAGCTTGAACTTGAGACTTTTGAAGCTTGAATATGACTAACATTTGAAGCTTGAGCTTGAAGTTCAAAGTAAAGAACTTTGTCTTGACTTGGACGAAGCTTGAACTTGAGACTTTTGAAGCTTGAATATGACTAACATTTGAAGCTTGAGCTTGAAGTTCAAAGTAAAGAACTTTGTCTTGAAGTAAAGACCTTTGATCTTGTACATGAGATGCAATGTCTTGAATTTGGAGATGCGCTACACAAGACAGATTCTAAGAGGTTTTGGCACTCCAAAATTTGACAACAATAGGAGCTAGAAAATATAGCACTTACAAGCTTCAACCTCGAGTACTCTCGCTTGCAAACCTACGAGGATGGGTCGCTCTACTGCAAACGAAGCAGCCTCGCCTTGGTCGAGGGGCGGATATTAACTCGCCACTTGTTGCCGCTTCATCTGATTAATCTCATCGACCAATGCCTGCACTTGATTCTGTAATGCTCAATACTTGCCTCCGCGGCTCCGGGTCCGTTGAGATGGTCCCGTTGAGGCCGACTCAGCGTGGAGTATCGACAACGAATGCCGTTGCTCAATGGGCCTGGACTCCGCTACTGGTACTAGAAGTGCTTTCCATTTTCCCTTAGCCATTTCTAGCAATGCTACAAAGACTCTTTCGTCTCATGATTTCCCATAGAAGGTGCCAAATTGTTGATGCTAAAATCTGGTTCACCCTTGCCGAGCTCCGACCACTCGTCCCGAGCTCTATTAGCCTGCACAAGAGAATAACAAAGGAGACCCTGGCTAGAGTAGGAGACCCTCAAATGCTTAAGTCAGGGTAAGAATCTAGGTATAAGTAGTGTAGCTGGATGTAGGGTGTAAGATTTTGTGTACCTATTCATATGCATTTGGTGGCTATTTATACCTTACGATTGGAGTGGACGTGCTCGTATTTCTCGACACAATCTTAGCCACTAATCATGAATGACGAACGTGGGGATCCTGGCAGTCATGCAGTTATTCATGGATCGTGTATTACTAGGACGTTACACTGGTCGTGTCTCCATCACTACAAGAAAATCCACTTTTACCGATGAAAAAATTCGTCGCTAAATGACCATTTTTCATAGGTAATGGGTTTTACCGACGAATTTTTTCATCGGTAAATTCGTCGGTAAAAGACTAAGGGTAAAGGCTTTTACCGACAAAAAATTATATCATCGGCAAAGGTAAGACTTTTACCAATGAAATTTTTCGTAGGTAAAAAATTTTGACAAAACTTTTACCGATGATTTTTTTCATAGGACAAAATGTTCACGAAACTTTTACCTATAAAATTTTTCGTAGGTAAAAAATTTTGACAAAACTTTAACCGACAAATTGTTTCATAGGTAAAAATGTTCACAAAAATTTTACCTATGAAATTTTTCGTAGGTAAAAAATATTTATGAACCTTTTACCTATGAAAATTTTCGTAGGTAAAAATTGTGCAGTTTGTTTTCTTTAGCATTGGTAGAACTTTTACCTACGAAATTGTTCATAGGTAAAAACTTTTGCCTATGAAATTTTTCGTAGGTAAAAATGTGGTTGAATCTTTTACCTACGAAAGTTTTCGTAGGTAAAAAAACGTGGATGAAACTTTTACCTACGAAATATTTCGTAGTTAAAAGTCTCTTCTTTTTTTTCATTGTTCGGGCAAAAATTCTTGATATACACCTATTACAATATATTTCATCATATTCTTCATGATATACACCTGTTATAATATATTTCATCATATTCACATTCACATCCATCTAAACACAAACTACGTACATCCATCCAAACATAAACTACATCCATCCAAACACAAACAATCTTATCCACATCACATTCATCCACGCATAAATACATATAAGTTTAACATCATAAATAAAATACAAAAAATTATTCATAGCCTATTTCCTGGTGGGGCTCACAAAATTCAGTGTGGTCAACACATCGCCGAGGTTAGTGTGCACACACACCTAGGTCCTTACTCATGCCTTAATGGTAGATTCAAAATAGTTTCAATACAAGGTCACGAGTTCAAGTACCCATTGTGGCTGTAAGCGACTCTGGTGTGTGAGTGTGTGTTAAAAGAAAAAAGAAAGAAAGAAAATGTTGATTTATCTTTTGGGTTGAGCCTAATGGTACTTGGTGATTTCTCATCAGGTAGAAATTATTATTAGTTGTTTTTAGAAAGGTGAGATTAGGCCACTTATAATTATATTAACATGATAAAATGTTGTACGTATATTTGAGCAGACACCACAAAATAAACAATCCTATGGAAAAGAAACAAATGAAAAGAGAGAGAGAACATATGAGAGGTGATCCTTATCTCCTTTGATGGATTCAAGCTGCATGTGCCCTACCCAACTTCCTATAAGAAGTTATATGGGTCTTGGAATAAAGTTGGTGACAAATCCACCTTGTCTATTAATATTATCATATTATGTTAGGACATGACTCTAGAAAGGAGATAAATCCAAATCTCAAATAATCTATGTTATAAGAGATAGTGGAGATGGAAATAGATGCATTGTGTTGCTTGAGTTCGAGTATGCTTGCCAACAAAACAAGATTTTCTTGTTTGTTGCCTTGTGATTAGGCTACATTATTATATACTACATTTGATGCAGCAATGCTGGCAACGTTAATGATGACTAGGACTTGCAGTCATAATGCAAGAAAATGAGAAATTTCTATTTGTATCAATGGTAAGAAGAGGATCTAGATTCGTGATGCTCATATGTCATCCAAATTGTTTATAAAGTCATTACCACTAAAATAAACTTAAAAAATACAAAAGTTTGTTAATCCTACTCTTATATCCCAAAGAAGGTTTAAATGTAGGCGTTCAATCTCTATTCTTATCTCTATTCTTATTTGCCATGTGATTCACTTGAGTATGGATTTACTTCATTTTTAGGCACATGTCCTAACATAAGCTTATAAAATTGAAAGACAATGAATTTCTCAAGAATATCAAAATGAGCCCCACTTAGATTCCACCTTGGTGGGGAACACACGTAATTCGAATCCCCCTCTTACTACCTTCCATGCCTACAAAAGAGGATAAAAATCATCATAATAAGAGACAACAGCTAATGTCCTAACAAGGCATTCAATTGAAATCATATAGGAAATAGGCTATGAATAGCAAAATTTTCTTGTTTGTTGCCATGTGATTGGGCTTCATTATTACAACAATCGGGTTCGGGTTCGGGATCGGGATCGGGTTTAGGTTTGGGTTTTCAAGTTTAGGTTTAGGTTTAGGTTAGGGAGTTGAGATTAGGATTAGGTGTAGGTTTAGGTTTAGGGATTTGAGAATACATTTAGGTTTTAGGTTTAGGTTTAGGTTAAGGTTATAGGTTTAGGTTATAAGTTTAGGTTTAGGTTATAAGTTTAGGTTATAGGTTTAGGTTTAGGTTAGGTTATAGGTTAAGGTTTAGGTTATAAGTTTAGGTTATAGGTTTAGGTTAATGTTGTAGGTTATAGGTTTATGTTAATGTTGTAGGTTATAGGTTTAGGTTATAGGTTTTGGTTTAAGTTTAGGTTAAGGTTATAGGTTATAGGTTATAGCTTTAGGAAATTGATAATAGGTTAAGGTTTAGGTTTAGGAAATTGGGTTCGAGTACGGGATCGGGTTTAGGTTTGGGTTTTCAAGTTTAGGTTTAGGTTTAGGTTAGGGAGTTGAGATTAGGATTAGGGGTAGGTTTAGGTTTAGGGATTTGAGAATACATTTAGGTTTTAGGTTTAGGTTTAGGTCTTATGTTTAGGTTTAGGTTATAGGTTTAGGTTTAGGTTAGGTTATAGGTTAAGGTTTAGGGAATTGAGTTTAGGTTATAAGTTATAGGTTTAGGTTATAGGTTATGGGTTAAGGTTTAGGTTATAGGTTAAGATTTAGGTTTGGGTTATAGGTTTTGGGATTTGAGAATAAGTTTAGGTTATAAGTATAGGTTTAAGTTAATGTTGTAGGTTATAGGTTTAGGTTATAAGTTTATGTTAATGTTGTAGGTTATAGATTTTTGTTATAGGTTTAGGTTTATAGATTTGAGAATACATTTAGGTTTTAGGTTTAGGTTTAGGTTTTACGTTTAAGTTAAGGTTACAAGTTTAGGTTATAGGTTCAGGTTTAGGTTATAAGTGTAGGTTATAGGTTTAGGTTTAGGTTAGGTTATAAGCTAAGGTTTAGGGAATTGAGTTTAGGTTATAGGTTATAGGTTTAGGTTATAAGTCATAGGTTATAGGTTAAGGTTATAGGTTATAGCTTTAGGGAATTGAGAATACATTTAGGTTTTAGGTTTTAGGTTTAGGTTTTATGTTTAGGTTAAGGTTATAGGTTTAGGTTTAGGTTATAAGTGTAGGTTATAGGTTTAGGTTTAGGTTGGCTTATAGGTTAAGGTTTAGGGAATTGAGTTTAGGTTATAAGTTATAGGTTTAGGTTATAGGTTATAGGTTATAGGTTATGGGTTAAGGTTTAGGTTATAGGTTAAGATTTAGGTTTAGGTTATAGGTTTTGGGATTTGAGAATAGGTTTAGGTTATAAGTATAGGTTTAAGTTAATGTTGTAGGTTATAGGTTTAGGTTATAAGCTTATGTTAATGTTGTAGGTTATAGGTTTATGTTATAGATTTAGGTTTATAGATTTAAGAATACATTTAGGTTTTAGGTTTAGGTTTAGGTTTTACGTTTAGGTTGAGGTTACAAGTTTAGGTTATAGGTTCAGGTTTAGGTTATAAGTGCAGGTTATAGATTTAGGTTTAGGTTAGGTTATAAGTTAAGGTTTAGGGAATTGAGTTTAGGTTATAGGTTATAGGTTTAAGTTATAAGTCATAGGTTATAGGTTAAGGTTATAGGTTATAGCTTTAGGGAATTGAGAATACATTTAGGTTTTAGGTTGTAGGTTTAGGTTTTATGTTTAGGTTAAGGTTATAGGTTTAGGTTTAGGTTATAAGTGTAGGTTATAGGTTTAGGTTTAGGTTAGCTTATAGGTTAAGGTTTAGGGAATTGAGTTTAGGCTATAGGTTATGGGTTTAGGTTATAGGTTATAGGTCAAGATTTAAGTTATATGTTAAGGTTTAGGTTATAGGTTTTGGGATTTGAGAATAGGTTTAGGTTATAAGTATAGATTTAGGTTAATGTTGTAGGTTATAGGTTTAGGTTATAGGTTTAGGTTTTGGTTTAGGTTTAGGGATTTGAGAATACATTTAGGTTTTAGGTTTAGGTTTAGGTTTTACGTTTAGGTTAATGTTATAGGTTTAGGTTGTAGGTTTAGGTTTAGGTTTAGGTTATAAGTGTAGGTTATAGGTTTAGGTTTAGGTTAGGTTATAGGTTAAGGGTTAGGAAATTGAGTTTAGATTATAGGTTAAGGTTTAGGTTATAGGTTAAGGTTTAGGTTTAGGTTATAGGTTTAGGTTTAGATTAAGGTTTAGGTTTAGGTTATAGGTTTTGGGATTTGAGAATAGGTTTAGGTTATAAGTATAGGTTTAGGTTAATGTTATAGGTTATAGATTTAAGTTATAAGTTTATGTTATTGTTGCAGGTTATAGGTTTAGGTTTAGGTTTAGGTTTAGGGATTTGAGAATACATATAGGTTTTAGGTTTAGGTTTAGGTTTTACGTTTAGGTTAAGGTTGCAGGTTTAGGTTATAGGTTTAGGTTTAGGTTATAAGTGTAGGTTATAGGTTTAGGTTTAGGTTAGGTTATAGGTTAAGGTTTAGGGAATTGAGTTTAGGTTATATGTTATAGGTTTAGGTTATAGGTTATAGGTTAAGGTTTAGGTTATAGGTTAAGGGTTAGGTTTAGGTTATTGGTTTAGGTTTAGGTTAAGGTTTAGGTTTAGGTTTAGGTTATAGGTTTTGGGATTTGAGAATAAGTTTAGGTTATAAGTATAGGTTTAGGTTAATGTTGTAGGTTATAGGTTTGGGTTATAGGTTTAGGTTATAAGTTTATGTTAATGTTGTAGGTTATAGGTTTAGGTTATAGGTTTAGGTTTAAGTTTAGGTTTAGGGATTTGAGAATACATTCAGGTTTTAGGTTTAGGTTTAGGTTTTACGTGTAGGTTAAGGTTACAGGTTTAGGTTATAGGTTTAGGTTTATGTTATAAGTGTAGTTTATATGTTTAGGTTTAAGTTAGGTTATAGGTTAAGGTTTAGGGAATTGAGTTTAGGTTATAGGTTATAGGTTTTGGGATTTGAGAATAGGTTTAGGTTATAGCTATAGGTTTAGGTAAATGTTGTAGGTTATAGGTTTAGGTTATAGGTTTATGTTAATGTTGTAAGTTATAGGTTTAGGTTATAGTTTTAGGTTTAGGTTACAGGTTATAGGTTATATGTTATAGCTTTAGGGAATTGAGAATAGGTTAAGGTTTAGGTTTAGGAAATCGGGTTCGGGTTCGGGTTTAGGTTTGGGTTTTCAAGTTTAGGTTTAGGTTAAGGAGTTGAGATTAGGATTAGGTGTAGGTTTAGGTTTAGCGATTTGAGAATACATTTAGGTTTTAGGTTTATGTTTAGGTTTAGGTTTAGGTTTTAGGTTTAGCTTAAGGTTATAGATCTAGGTTATAAGTTTAGGTTTAGGTTTAGGTTTTAGGTTTAGCTTAAGGTTATAGGTCTAAGTTATAGGTTTAGGTTTAGGTTTAGGTTATAGGTTATAGCTTTAGGCAATTGAGAATAGGTTAAGGTTTAAGTTTAGGAAATCGGGTTCGGGTTCGAGATCGGGTTTAGGTTTGGGTTTTAAAGTTTAGGTTTAGGTTTAGGTTAGGGAATTGAGATTAGGATTAGGTGTAGGTTTATGTTTAGGGATTTGAGAATACATTTAGGTTTTATGTTTAGGTTTAGGTTTTAGCTTTAGGTTTAGGTTTAGGTTAAGGTTAAGTTACAGGTTATAAGTTTAGGTTATAGGTTATAGGTTATTGTTTAAGGTTTAGGTTATAGTTTTTGGTTTAGGTTAATGTTATAGGTTTAGGTTTAGGTTATAGGTTTTGGGATTTGAGAATAGGTTTAGGTTTATATTTTGGGATAGATCCAAAGCTCAAGTGGACCTTGAAACGAATTTGGGCCATTCGATCAAGCTGATATTTGTGTTATTCCTTCTTCAGGTCTAGGTCTGTGTGAACCTACCAACAGGTTGGATCTCAAATAACCACCACGGTGGGTCCCAGGAAGGAATCAACGGTCGAGGGCACTGTCCCCACCATGATGTTTAGCTTTAGGTATTAGTTTTAGGTGTAGGTTTAGGTTTAGGGTTATACTAGGGTCTGCTCCAACAATTTCGAGCTAATACATAAACACGGTCTGTCCAAATGGCCAGGCCACTCCAAAGCTATTCATAGAAAATGGACAGCTTCATTATTGTCATAATAGCGGTTTCCACCTTTCAAGGACCCCCGCCCAACATTCAGATAGCTCCGATGCACATCCGGGTCTGCTCCATCAATTTCGAGCAAATACATAAATATAGCCTGTCCAAATGGTCAGGCCACTCCAATGTTGTCCATAGGAAATGGATAGCTTCATCATGTTCATAACAGTGGTTCCCACCTTCTAGGGGCTCTCGCTCAACATCCGGATAACTCCGACGCACATCCGGGTCTGCTCCATCAATTTCGAGCAAATACATAAACACGGCCTGTCCAAATGGCCAGGCCAATCCAATGCTGTCATAGGAAATTGACAGCTTCATCATGGTCATACCAACAGTTCCCACCTTCCAGGGACCCCCGCTCAACATCCGGATAGCTCCGACGCACATTCGGGTCTGCTCCATTAATTTCGAGCTAATACATTTAAAAATAACATAAAAGGTAAGTAAAGCAAGAAACATCCATATGAAGATATTAAGGGGAATTACTAGTGTATCTATATTCCTTCTATGTACTAGATTGATTTTGAGTTTATTCTGACTAAGATGTTGATATTACATTATATATGATGAGGGTTGCATTACTGGTGTATCTATATTCCTTCTATGTACTATGTTGATTTTGAGTTGTTACTTAAATGATAAAACTTGATATCATATCACTGTAGGGATGGTTGCCTTAAGGGATGTCATTATTTGTTCATATTGCATCCCTATGACATGGTGAATTGTCCTTGCCATGAGTTGAAGGAAACCTAATACATATTGCACATTATATGAGATTAGGCACAGGATGTCTCAGTCAATGAGAGGAAATACATACCATAATCAGTTTGGTTTAGAGCTCATACTTGAAGATGTTTATGTTAAAATAACCTTGGGTGTAAGTATGACTTTGGATCCACTTGTGTGTATGTACGACTTCTCAATTATGATAGCATCTTCAATATTGAGTTGTAAACATAAAGTTGATAAAAAAAAAAAAGGTGAGTTTTTCATTTTTCAAGTCACCACTTTCCTGCTACAATTGGTCTACAAGTGATTTAATTTATTGCCATTAATCTACAAGATATTCCAATAAAGAAGCAGGAGTTCTATGAAATCATTGAAATCTCACCTGAAAATGTCAAGTTAACATAGCAACACCAGCATTAAATGGACACGAAAGAACATTTCATTAAGAAAATTGATATCAGCAAAGGAACCTTTTGATATGTGTGTTCTATTATGCAATGATGGTAGGTTACTAGTATACATGTAAGACATGACTCCAGTCCTAACTAAATCACTTTGTTTCTCTAACTAGTTTCCTCTTTGCAAACCTGCAAAAATCAGGCCACATATTCAAATACACCATGCTGTGGCCCTACATTCACAGTTGAATACTCCAATGGCCACATAATGGAAATTATGAAAAACAGAGGTATATTTGTTTCAGTTTGAATCTGTTGCACCTTATTGAAAAAAAAAATGTGCATATTCAATCAAATAGCCCAAATTAGATGCTAGAACATGTTATAATTAAAAATTCATTATGAAAGAAATTCAAATAATCCAAAGAAAAAGTAAAGATGGATGAGGGAGAAATTTTTAAATCAAATGGCCCTAAAAAATGCATGGACCTTGTAGAAATTCATGCAATGCATTCCCAAAAATGGCAGTATAGACCTTCCAATAATCCAACCTCAATGCATGGACCCTATAGAAATTGCCAGTACCTACACACTTCAATAGCTTACTATCCATGCAATGCATTCCCGAAAATGGCATAGCAAAATAAAATTAAAAAAAAAACATTACAGCACTCTCTGCCCATCGAAATAAAAAAATAAAAAATCTAGCCATCCGTCTTATTCATGAATCAAGTGTCCCAAAGTAATGGCTAGGATTGCTAAAATACACGCTTATGGTGGGCGTGGATGAAATACACGCATCATGGTGGGCCCACAGCTTTTCCATTCGCACACAGGATGGACAAAATGGTGGGCCGTGCAATGTGTGCCTCACGCTCTATTAGAACAGGCCAGGTGTACCAAAATTCCTAATTTCAAAACCCCCAAATTCGAAATGTGATTAGGGTACCATAATCCCCAAATTCGAAGTGGGAGTTGGGTACTTAAATTCCCAATTTCAAAACCACCAAATTCGATTTGGGATTAGGGTACCAAAATTCCCAAATTCAAAATGGGATTAGGGCCCTGCATGTGCAAACTGACCTTGTAAATGGGTTAGGGTTTTTACCTTTCGAAGTGAGAGGAAGAGAACGATAGGAGGGTTTGAGTTGGAGCCCCAATCCGGTTTTTGAGCTTTGAGGAGACAGATTGAGAGCGTTGAGATGAGAGATCACAAGTAGGATCTCCAATCAGGTTTCTGAGCTCTTTGGAGAGAGAGAGAGAGAGAGAGAGAGAGAGAGAGAGAGACACACACACAGAGCGCTAGACAAAGAGAGAGAGAGAGACAGAGACAGAGACAGAGACAAAGCGAGAGGAGGGAGAGGATGCATGAGAGACAGAGAGAGGAACGAGAGAGACAGAGAGAGAGTAGTGTAGGGCCTCTTGGACGAAAGTGAATTGCGTACTGAGTAACTCAGTATGTTAGTGTACTAAGTAAACTCTGTGGGGCCCACCATCATTCATGCATTATATCAACTTCGTTCATCTGTTATATTATATAATTTTAGGGCTTTAAACCAAAAATTAATCATATTCAAAGTTCAAGCAGACCACACCACTTGAAACAGCGTGAATTAAAGTCTACCGTTGAAAAGTTCTTAGGGGCCCACAAAAGTTTTAGATTAAGATGATATTTGTGTTTTCCCTTCATCCATTCAAAGTGTGATCTTATGAACAGTTTGGATGACAAATAAACATCACTGGGTGCCTTAGAAAGGTTTCCAACGGTGGAAATCAATCATTCCACTATTTGCTTTAGTATTGTCTACTTGAGATTTTGATATACTTCAATTTTGGGCTCAACCCTTAAAATGATCTGCAAAAAAGGATGGACGGCGTGGATATACCACATGAATTCACAGTGGGCCCAACAAATTTCTATTGCCTTTAGAAGTTTTGAATGGTGGGCGTCACTGTCCCATTGTTTTTTGTGCTGGGGTCCACTGGAGCTTTGGATTTAACTCGTTCTTTGGATATTGCCCTAAAATGATCTCTCCAAATGGATGGAAGGTGTGTATATAAAACATACATCATGGTGGGGCCAAAAATGAGAGGTATATAAATATCAGGTGTACCACACCACATGAAAACAATAGTGATTGGATATCCATCATTAAAATCCTCGTAAGGCCCACTGTACTATTTATTTGGCATCCAATCTGTTTATTAGGTCATACATGCCTAGATGAAGGGGAAAAAAAAAAATCAACTCGATCCAAAACTTTTATGGCTCCCAAAATGTTTTAAATGGTTGACACTCATTCAACACTATTTCCTGTAATGTGGTCCATTTCAGATTATGGTATGCCTCATTTTTGGTCTCATGCCATAAGATGATCTTTAAAAATAGATGAACGGCATGGATTAAACACATACATCATGGTGGGGCCCACATAGCACCAACCACCAGCCATTGGATGGTGTAGGGGGAGTAGTCAATCCATTCCCCTTATTTGTGGTATGGTCCATTTAACCTTTAGATATGATTCATTTTTTGGATAATTCTATAAAATGATCTCAAAAAATGGATGAACGGTGTGGGTTGATCCCAAATTTTCAATAAATCTAAAACTCAAGTGGACCATGCCACACAAAACAATGTGGAATAATGATTTCCACCGTTGATACCTTCCTTGGGCCCATAGTAATGTTTATTTGTCATCCAACATGTCCATAATATCAAAAAGATATGAATAAAGGGAAAACACAAACATCAGCTTAATCCAAAACTTCTATGAATGTTATTTTTAATGGTGGATGTTCAATCCCCACTTCGTAGTCCACTTAAGCCTTGGACCCGCCCCATTTTTTAGTTAATATCTTAAAATGATCCGAGAAAAGTGTTGAATGGTATGAAGAATGTCAATCCATGACTTATGTGGGCCAAGAGCTTAAAAATAAAGTCAATCCATGACTTGGGTGGGCTACACCACATAATATAGTGGAGAGGGGTTTCCTTAAAACTTTCATAATCATATATTGGGCCTGCCTAAATGTAATTCACATATCTAACCCACTCATTATGTGTGTCCCACTTAGAGGAGGGGTTAGACCCAATTTCAACCGCATTCAAAACTCATGAGGGCCCCACCAAGTGCTTTTATATTTTTTTAGATGTCTTCACATAGTTTTAGATGGTATGGCCCACCTGAGTTTCGTATATGAATGATTTTTGAGATATCTCATAAGCTAAAGGGGACACATCAAATGCACGGTGTTGATGTTTGACACACATCATGATGGGCCCCACAAAACTTACTAACATTAATTCTTAGGTTCTCACGGTGCCAATAAGTTGGGTCACAATTTTGACCAGAATATTTGGCCCATTTTACATGTCTGGTCCATTCACTCTATTTAGCTGATCATTACCCTCAATTTGACTATTTACTCGCCCCGATCATGCTACATATGAGAAAGATATTGGGCAAACAAGATTGATCAACAATTTGAGTGAATTTTGATTTAAACATCTGAAGTTATTTACTCTTCAATCTGGATTGATCAGATTGTCCAAAAATGGTTAAAGGTTGTTCATAGTATCAAAAATATATGAATGAATAGAAAACACAAACATCAGCTTGATCCAAAACTTCTATGGCCTCCAAGAAATTTTAAATGGTAGAGGTTCAATCACACTATTTCCTATGGTGTGGTCCACTTGAGCTTTGGATATGCTTCCTTTTTGTTCTTTAGACCTCAAATTATCTGTTAACATGGATGAACGGAGTGGATAAAATAAATAAATAATGGTGGACCCCACAGAGTTTACTCTGGTAAGGGTAACAAGTAACTTACCTAAATGTAGTGGAGAGGGGTTTCCTTAAAACATTCATAATCATATATTAGGCCTGCCTAAATGTGATTCATATATCTAACCCACTCATTATGTGTGTCCCACTTGGATGAGGGGTTAGAGCAATTTTCAGCCGCATCCAAAACTCATGTGGGCCCCACCAAGTGCTTTTATATTTTTTAGGATGTCTTCAAATAGTTTTAGATGGTATGGCCCACTTGAGTTTCGTGATGAGGCCCACAAAACTTACTAACATTAATTCTTAGGTTCTCACGAGGTCAGTAAGTTGGGTCACAATTTTGACCAGAATATTTGGCCCATTTTACATGTCTGGTCCATTCACTCTATTTTACTGATCAATACTCTCAATTTGACTAGTTACTCGCCTCAATCAGTGTCACGCCCCAAACTCAGAAACTGGGCTCACAAAATTGCTCAATCACCGAATCCGGTGCCGACTGCCTCCATAGTACCCCATTCTTGGCTTCTAGCGAGCATATGCCAGATTTCGATCCTGGGATCCTCAATGTACATTTATCTTGTAAGAAGCATAACCACAAGTTTACCCAAATCACAAAGGCAACATCATTATCACATATCCACTAATATAAATATTTGAATACAGTGCTCAAAGGAAAATATACATATATCAAAAATCAAAGCTCCAAAAGACCGTTGCACGCTCCAAGCTCAATGCTGGTGCAACCTAACATCACCTACACGCATCTATCGTGCATAAGCTTATAGAAAGCTTAAAGGGTGGTGTAAGTATGTGCATAAGATAAGTGTCAAGTATTCAATGCAATGCAATAATCATACAATGTCGAAAATATTGGCAAGATCATGAATCGTACGTAATAGAGTAAGAGGAATATAGATTAACTATGCAAATGAGAAGTCATAGAGAGCCAAATATCAGATGTCGAGGGTACAATGCAATATGTAAATCTTGCTAAGTCCGTCTAGGCCATATAAGTACAGAAAACATAACAACCCAAAATGTCATATGCTTGCGAATGCAATATGTGATGCGAATGAAATGACCAAGCTGGACTGTGAGGTCGGGATGATAGTACATAGTATCACAGACTATGGGGTCCATAACAAGGGACTTCTATCCAAACCAGTGTCATACCTAAATTTGGATAGTCAGACTCAATGTGGTAAACTCCTGATCTTAGATTAGTCGCGCACCCAACCGAAATCTTGGCCATGCGAAGGTATACGTAACTAATAGTTGCGCACCACCAACCCAAGTGGATAGCGAATGAATAAATGAATAAGTATACAATTCCTACTCAATAAGTCCACATATCAGTATGGTTCCTCTCTAGGGAATCACCGGGGTCTATTACACTTCAAACCATATTGTCGCCCCCATCGCGCGCAGCAAGGTGAGTGGAAGAGACCTCACTATTCGCCTACCAATATCAGGCCCGGCTTGTCGATAGCGGATCATTCCTCGAGCTATCAGACTCAGCCTACCATTGCCCTCTCCTCTCTGGCAGATAAGGTCGTATCCACTTCCAACCAACCACGACATAGTGGGAGATGCGGCCTAACGGTATACGGCCCTCATGCGCTCATGCATTCACTCGGTCTAGATGTTAGAGCAACCTCTAGAACCAAGAGGGTTCTGGGGATATCTATAGCACCCCATGTAAAACAGATTTCTGGTGTCCCATCTGGCCATCCACGATATGCCTGTGGAGGCTACGGCCCTGATATCGGTAGGGCGTACAGTAATCACAGCACACAATGCAAGATACATGAGTCATACAATCCAGTCATGCATCAATCTTGCGCATACCATGCGCTCATGTGAGACGATCTCCACCTATCAGGGAGTCTCATAATAACCGGCACTATAGCATATGCAATAATCAATTATATCTCATAATAAATATGCAGATGATGCGTATAGGCTTGTATCATGATGCTATGTTGTCACATACTCTTAATCGGTATCAATAACCGGCATCAACATTCGACCTCGACAATGTGGACATTTAACCAACATTGCCCCCAAGGAATGGCACTATAGAGCCTAACATATAGTGGACCCATGGCCTCACACAAGGGCCAAATATATAACACCATGGGCCTCACTCAAGAGCTTAATACACATCACGATGGGCCTTTCACATGGGCCTAACATACATCACAATGGGCTCCATTGCCTGGCCCTCAAATGCATCACAATGGGCCTCATCACATAGGCCTCATATACATCACATTAGGCCTTAAACACGGGTTGAATACACATCACAACGGGCCTCAAATACGGGCCGCATATATATTACATTGAGCCTCAAACATGGGCCGAATGCACATCACAATGGGCCTCAAATATGGGTTGCATATACATCTCATTGGGCCTCGACAATCGGAATCGGAAATGGCCTCAACAATCGGCCTCGATAATCGATCTCAACAATTGAAATCGAAATCGAACTCAACAATTAGAATTTGCCTCGATAATCGGAATCTTTATTGATAATCGGAATCGGCTTCGATAATCAGCCTCGATAATTGGAATCAAAATCGGCCTCAACAATCGACCTCGACAATCGGAATCGGAATCGACCTCAACATTGTTCTCGACAATCGGAATCAACCTCGACAATCGGAATTGGTATTGACAATCAGAATTGGCTTCGACAACCAGAATCGGAATTGGCCTCAACAATCAGAATCGAAATTGGAATCGGCCTCGGCAATTAGAATCGGTAATTGATCTCGACGCAAGGTGGGGTCCATAGATGGACGACCGATGATGGGATAAGTAATATCAATAAGGCCCAATAATTTGGGGCTTAGGGGAAGGTCACAATGTGGACATCCAACCATCATTTCCCATCAATGTGGACATTTAACCAACATTGCTATCAAGGAGTGGCCTACATAGGGCCAAACGCATAGTGGGCCCATGACTTCATACAAGGGTCTCATACAATCACAATGGGCGACATACAATCTCAATGGGCCTTACACAAGGGTCTCATACATTAAGTGGGCCGCATCACATGGGCCTTATACAGTACATCGAGCCTCATCATATGGGCCTCATATACAACACATTGGGCCTCATACACGTCACAATAAGCCGCATCACGGTGGGCCACATACATCACGATGGGCCGCATCACATGGGCCTCAAATTCATCAAAATGGGCCGCTCACATGGGCCTAATATACATCAAGTGGGTCGCATCTCACAGGCCTAATATACATCGAAACGGGCCTTGTATACATTTAGTCGGGCCTCATAATATGGGCCAGAAATATATCACAATGGGCCTTGTATACATCAAGTCGGGCCTCATCATATGGGCTAGAAATATATCACAATGGGTCATGTCCCATGAGCCTCGAATACATCACAATGGGCCACACCACCTAGGCCTCGAATGCGTCACAATGGGCCATAACCCATGGGCCTCAGTACATCACAATAGGCCGCAACCCATGGGCCTAATGCACATCATAATGGGCCTCACTACATGGGCTACAAAAACATCACAACGGGCCATATCACATGGGCCTTACACATCGCAATGGGCCACATTGCATGGGCCTCATATAAATCGATGGGCCTCATCACGTGGACCTCAAATACATAACAAGTGGGCCTCAAATATACATCACAGGTGGGCCTTGCACATGCAGCAAGTGGGCCCTAACAACTGATGGACGGCAAGGATAAAACATACATCATAGTGGACCTCGAAATGATATGAAAATAGGGTGGACGGTGTGGATATAATAAATACATTAAGGTGGGTCCCACCGTCCTAGCTGCTGGACGGTGGGGATACACCACATGCTACAAATGGGTGGGGTCCACAATGCGCTGAAAACCGTAGACGCAACACATACCACACAATCAGATCCATAAAACTTGCTGACATCAATACAACAGATACATAGATGGGCCAGCGGATGGACGGTGTTGATAAAACACATAAATCACTGAGGGTCCCACCGTCCCAGGACAGTGCGGATGGTGTGGATCAAGCATACAGCATGATGGGGTCCACACGTGAGGATATAAAACCCATATCATGGTGGCCCTGCACGTGATAGACGGAGTGGATTTCACACGTCATCATGGTGGGGACCTCTGACATGGACGGTATAGGAATAACGCATACCTCATGACTAGACAGAACTATTGACGTCCATCCAGCAGCCGAATAGGTGGTGAGTTGCTGGCCCAGCGACAGATGGATGGCAGGAGGACCTCACACATCATGGTGTGGTGCCACGTGGGTGGCCCACCAACGTCCAACCCACGCCAAGCAGATGATGGACGGTTGGATATAAAACATACTTCATGGTGGGACCATAGAACTTGCTGACGTCTCCCATGACAGGGATATAGAATACGTACATTAAGGTGGGTCCCACCCCCACACGTGTGGCACGTGTGGGGTGGGTTCACACCCAAAACAAATGGACGGTGCAAAACATGCATCAAAAGTGTGTCCCACATGGCACCGTCCAGAAATGGACGGTGCAGATACAAAATACATATATCAATGCAGGCCCCACACGTGTGGATGCAAGGTATCCACCAAGGTGGGTCCCTCGTCCCTGCAGATGTATGGTGTAAATGAAACATACATCAGGGTGGGTCCACGTATACGTGGCCCACTCGAGTGGATTAAGCAAGTATTGTATTTCATAGATCCATCCTGATCTGGACGAACGGTCTCGATACATAGATCCATCCAAGTGGGGTCCATGTATATGGACATTTTAGATTAAAAAAAAAAAACACATGCATCATACATGGGTGGCCCACAAAGCTTTGGATCAAGCTGCTAATTGTTTTTTCCTTTCTTATCCAGGCTGTTAGACGGTACCAGCAGTGCTGGACTGTCCAACCACCTTCTGGACGTCAATAAAGTAGGCCCCACAGATGGTAGGCATGGATATAAAATACATACTTCGTGGTAGGGTCCATCAGGGTGGGCCACACACATCAAAAGAGAGAGAGATCGGAGTAGCAGAGGGACCCCACCACTATGAGCCCCTCTATATAATGCATACATCATGATGGGTCCCACCATATGTGAGCCCTCAAATCATAAAATCAAATACTAAAATCACCCACCTTTTATCTTCTTGGACTTCTTCCATTAACGCATCTTATAGCTCCAAGGGATGCATTTCAATGGTAGAAATGGTCTTTGGATGGTGGGATTGGGTAGTGGGAAGGTGGGCCACACTAACTTCTTCCTCTCCAATGAAAAACCATGGACGATGCTTGCCTGGGAGAAAATGAGAGAGAGATGACAGAGAGAGGTGATGTAAGGAGAGAGAGGGATGGGTGTGAGTGATGGAGTGATGGGGAGTGAGTGATGGGTATGTACTTGACATGTATGGGTGTGTAAGAGATAGAGTTGACTTTGGGGTTGCTCTTGTACTTGACATGAGATGATTGATGTTCACTTGATTGATGGGACATGTTTTAGAGATTCTCTTACGATTGCAAATGCGCAGCGTTTTCTTGAACTAAACGCGAGCCCACATCTCGTGGCCTGGGTATCGACTCAGCACGCGAGATGCGGCATCGGAACCGTGGCGACGACGCGGTCGTTAGGGTACAAGTCTCGGGTTGAGCCGACTCTGGAATACGAGACACGACTCAAGACTGCACGCAACTGCCGATAACAGATCGCACGTCGTCGTAATTCGACCAGGGGGACCATGGAAGTCTACGAAATGGTACGAGCTAAGATACGGGTCTTACAATCAGGCTACATATGAGAAAGATATTGGGCATACAAGATTGATCAACAATATCAGTGAAATTTGATTTAAACATCTGAAGTTATTTACCCTTCAGTCTGAACTGATTAGATTGTCTAAAAATGACTAAAGGTTCAACTGGTGGATGTGCCTAATAATTTAGTAATTTTATTTTTCACATATAAATTTCAATTTCCATTTAAAAATAACATTTTTTTTCAAAATGTATACTTTTTTACTCTTTTAACAAAATATCAATTTTATTGAAAAATATTTCAAAGAAAATTTAAAATACAAATTCTAAATTTTTATTTTCAAAATTCCAAAAATATTTCCAACAGTTTTACCGACAAAATTTTTTGTCAGTGAAAACATTATTACCGACGATTTGCAGCTGTCGAGAAAATATTTACCGATGAAAAAAAAATTTGTCGGTAAATAGTAGTGTTTTATCGACGAAATTTTTTTCGTAGGGAAAACCATTATTCCTGACGATTTTAGTTCATCGGTAAAATTCTTACTGCGAAAGTTTTCAAAATAACGCGAAAATTTTAAAAATTATAACGGTTTTGCCGACGAAAATTTTCATTGATAAAAACAGTATTACCGACGAAAAAAAAAATCGTCGGGAAAAGAAGTGTTTTACCGACTAATTTTTTATTCGTCGGGAAAAAACATTATTCCTGACAATTTTAGTTCGTTAATAAAACTCTTACCATGAAAGTTTTCAAAATAGTGCGAAAATTTTCTATCTTAAAAATTATAACAATTTTACTGACGAAAATTTTCGTCGGTAAAACCATTATTTCCGACGAAAAAAGAAATTCGTCGGTAAAAGTAGTGTTTTACCGACGAAATTTTTTTTTGTCGAGAGAAACATTATTCCCGACGATTTTAGTTCGTCGGTAAAACTCTTACTGCGAAAGTTTTCAAAATAGCGCGAAAAGTTTCTATCTTAAAAATTATAACAGTTTTACCAACAAAAAATTTATCGGTACAAAGATTATTACTGATGAAAAAAATTTCGTCGGTAGTATTTTACTGACGAAATTTTTTTTCATCGGGAAAAAACATTATTCCCGACAGTTTTAGTTCGTCGGTAAAACTCTTACCGCGAAAGTTTTCAAAATAGCGCGAAAATTTTCTATCTTAAAAATTATAACAGTTTTACCTGTGAAAATTTTGTAAAAACATTATTACCGACAAAAAAAAAATAAAAAATTTTATCGGTAAAACACTACTTTTACCGATGAAATTTTTTTTGTCGGCAAAAGTTTTGTCGATAAAAGCGCTATTTCTTGTAATGCATTCAACCTGACTTAGCGATTGTTGTGCCCATATCCTTTCACTTAACCTCGGTAGACAAAACCAACGTCACGCCTCAGAGCTGAGTCCGAGCTGACTTCAAGTGGACGGAATAAGGTCGAGCCGAGTATAATCCCGTCAGGTCTCGCTACTCGAAGGTTTCTCCGATGCAGGACATGCTCACATTTTCCTATAACAAAGTGCATGCCTAACGCAATAGACAGTCCCGAGTGACGACTTTGCTGTCCAAGTGTCCCGATGCATCTAATAACACTAGTAACTTATTATGAATCAGGAGAGTGGACCATCTGTCAACTAAAAACACATGCAAATGGGAAAGTCTCAAGTCCAAGCCGTTGGAATGCATGGTACGATCTGCTATTGTGTAACTCCCAATCTGCTTAGTTCACGTGACATCCAACCCTTCCAATAGGTTGGCCACACCGTGAAGATCTCTCAACTCAAAAATGAGCCTTATATACTCATGGTATGGGCGACACTATAGAAAACAAATTCGAGCTATTGATAAATATCAAAAAAAAAAAAAAAAAAAGTGTGGTCCACTCAATGAGTGGATATCGCTTATTTTTTCCATATGATAATCCTCATGATAGACCAACTTATTGGACTGATTGGATGTCTCACATACTTGAAATGTTGGAATGTATCCGCTGTGTAGACTGTAACATATGGTCCAATGGACTGGGAGATATATTCTCGGGTGACCTTCATGCGTTGAGGCGATGAATTAGAAGGTCTTAGTGCATCCGAACGCGAGGTGTCATGCATCTATTTTTTGTGTAAGTGGGGTCATTTTTTCTCTGATCTAGATCAATACTAAGACATGTCTGGAAATGCACGAAAGACATCTTCTACCGTATCATCTATTTCGGATAGCTGATGTGTTTTCTTCATAACAGTTTATTTTAAGTCACTAATTCCCCTTTACAAATCATCTGGTATGGAATTTTATTTTATTTTTCTTTCGGATACTAGTCCACTGTCCGCTCCTTCAGATCGATGGTGTGGATCCCCCAGCAGAAGTATTTAAATGCATTAACTGGCGAATCGGGAAGCACTAAGACATCATTTCAAATGTGTGAGATCCTGGCCGTTTATCAAGTGTGGTGCACTGTTACCGTCCTCTCGCACTGTATTAGCGCATTTCACCGATTACTAGGAAACAGGTGAATGTTGAATAGGGACCATTTAGTCATCTGTGTACGATGCAAAAAAATGAATAGCCTCGTCTGAATTTTTTGGGTGAGCACATTCCCTTAGCATACTCTTCCTGATGGATGGCCTAGATCTTGCATAAATGTGCACATTGGCACATGTGATGATGTGCACATTGGCACATGTGATGCAAAGCCCCCGTCTTCTTCGGCGAGTACTGTATTTAACATTCCTTAAGTAGGAAGTGCCCTGCTGATCATCATCAAATCGTAGACTCGTAATGCACGGGATCTTCCACATTTTGGTCGCATGGTCTAATGAAACAAACTGGTGATTAGACGTCCCTCACCATAATTAGGATCTTCGTTGAAATATTCAACATTGGACATGTTGTAAACTATTTGAGGCCGTCCAGGAACATATGCCTGTTACAGCAAGTAAAAAATAGTATGCTAAATATCTTTTAAAATACTTAAAGTATTTTTATTTTTATTTTTTAATGTTATCACAGTTGCCACGATGATGAGACAGAGTAGCTGAGAAAAATTCAAAAGCAAATTAGGTGGGCCAAGAGGTATCCGGAGGGCAAGGGCGAGAGGTGTCCAAAATCATACCAAGCAGTCAAGAGGTGTTCAAAAGTGGAATGAACTACCTAGAAGCATCTAGAAGTAAAACAAGCAATCGAGAAACATTTAAAAGTAGAACGGACAGAGGGAAGTATATTAAGAAAGACAAAATGATTTGAAAGACTACATGACAATGGTCCAGCGGATATAATAAAGAGATAAACATTTAAATTAATTAATACTACACGTTATTAAATGATCGACGAAAACAATGTAATTGATGTGTGGCCGATGAACGATTGATTACCAAAGTAGAACTTGGTCGAAAGAAGAGAAACATTCAGAAAAAAAAAAAAAAATGTAACAAAAAGAATAATCTAAAGAAAAGCTTTTCGACTATTGTAACTGTTGGAGTAATGGAAGAAATATTTAAAAGAATAAGTTATACAGCAGAAATCTATAAATAGGATAGGAAACTACATAATAAAGAACTCAACAATTTTTTTAAAAAAAAATCAAATCGAACACACAGTCAATCAAAACAAATCTATCTTTTATCCTGGCTTATCTTAGGAATATCAGCAATTCTTAGCTATAGTCTTTATTTATAATCCAAATCTATGCTCATACATTGGATTTATCATTTATCCAATATCACGCATTTCTTTCAAGAGACGCATTCTTGCAGTCACTCTTAATAACCGATTATGAGTTTTTTCTTTTATTTAATTGCACTAGTAGTCCGAAAAGTTCTTTCTTGTAGAAGGCAAAGTGCAACTGACATTCAAAGGAAGAACCCCACCCTTCGATTATTGCATGATCATTATAAAATTTCGCAAGTGGCTAAGTCAGCAATCGACCTTCTTAAAATCTGGTCATATACATTCACATTGGACGTATCTACTTATTTCAGTACTTGGGGTCAAGGTGGATCTGTTCAGATCAAGCCGCTTTATCGATTCTAGTATGCTCGCACACACCACATGTAAAAGAAAACAAATAGAGTGCTAACAATTTTGGCACACCTAGTGGGACTACAAATTTACTTGGTTGTCATAAATATTCATTTTTAAACCGATCGTGCAAAGATTAATAATTTTTTACATGCCCGGTGGGATAGTGATTACCGGTGCATTTGTTTTGAGAAATCATATACCAAATACAGGTTCTTCTCGAAGATCATTGCCTTTAGGCTAAGTGAGGTACTCCCTTCACTCGCCTCTCCCGAGCAAGGGGCTTTTATTTAGGGCCGATCAATTTTCGAGAACATCGCGCTCTCGCAGGAGTTGTTCATAGAAATTAACAGGAAAGCGCGTGGCAGAAACTTGGTACTGAAGTTGGATATGGAGAAAGCGTATGATAGGGTGGATTGGGGATTCCTCAAACAGGTGTTAAAGCATTTTAGATTCAGCCCTCACTGGATAGACATGGTCGAAAATTGCTGGGCTAACAGGTGATTTTCAGTCCTAATTAACAGCAAGGCGATGGGTTTTTTTAAATCATCTAGAGGCCTGCGGTAGGGGGACCCACTCTCCTTGAGTATGTTTATTCTTTGTACAGATGTTTGGAGTCAGAGTCTCAAGCTTATGGTGTCTCAGGGTCTATGTCAACCCTTCAAACTCAGGAGAGACTGTCATAAGGTATCACATCTCCTCTATGCAAATGACACCCTCTTTTTTCTCAACAGAGGTATTGCTTCTCTACGCCGAATTAAGGCATTTCTTAATGCATACCAAGCGGCGTTTAGCCAAAGTATTAATCTCAGGAAAAGCTCCTTTTATTGCTCTGACAAAATCCCATCATCCAGAATCAGATCCATCATGAACCTCCTCGGTATTTCCAAGTCCTCAAGTTCTTTCTATTACCTTGGAGTTCCTATGGCTATTGGCACGCTAAAAAGCGAGTGCATTCCAACCTTTAATTGACAAGGTTGAAGGCCGTATTAAGGGGTGGCAAGCTAAGTTTTTTTCTCAGGCCGGTAGAGCAATTTTGATCAAACATTTTCTAGGTAGCATACCAATTCATGCTATGGTAGCAACCCACCTTCCAAAGTAGGTTCTCGACAGCTCTGGAAAGCTGATTTGCGTCCTTTTTTAGGGGTTGGGCAAAAGGAAGGAGGAAACTTCAGTAGAGGAGCTGGAAATCCATTACTTAGCCTAAAGATGAAGGTGGGATTGGCATCCGTAAGTTATCGGAGGTCATGCAAGCATATCAACTATAGATGGCCTAGGCATTAAAATTGAGAAGGGAGATCAATTTATGGATCTCATTCATGGTAGCCAAATATGGCCAGGTTCAGTCCCCCTCTAGCTCGAGTAGCTCAGCAAGTCCCTATTCTCCGATTTGGAAGAAAATCCTGCATCTTTCGCCACAATTGAAATCCCAAGCGTAGTGGAGCATTGGCGTTGGTGAATGCAGCCTATGGCACACAAACTGGACAGGGCTTGGCCCCCTCCAATCGACTGTCTCAGTTATTATTCCTAATGAGATGCTTTCGATGAAGGTTCAGCAATTCTTAGGCCAGAATGGCCCTCTTCCTCCCTCTGCGGTCTTCAAACTCCTCCCTCGGGATGTTGTTGATTACATCTTTTAGGCTGGCTTTTGCTTATCAGATCGCCCAAATACCCCTCTCTAGCCTTATACCTCCTCATGTCTTTTCTCTGTGAAATCAACTTAGGCCAGGAGCAAGGCTATTTATCCTCATAAGGGTTGGGCGAGATGAGTGTGGCACGGTAAGCTACCCCCAAAGGTTTCTCTGTTTGTCTGGAAGCTCCTACATAAATCAGTGTCGGTGGAGGGTGCTATCCAATCTCAAGAAATTCATTTAACATAAAAAATGTGTTTGCTACAATGAAGATTCAGTCCAGGGCCCTTCAGGTGAGTCCATTGCCCATTTATCTCTAGATGGTGAGCTAACTGTGTCTACTTAGAATTAATTCGGAATGGTGTTTGGGATCAGCGTGATGCAGGCAACCTCAGTTGAGTCTAGGCTTTCCCAATGGTGGGGTCCTCTTTGGCCGAGGCCAGGAGTCCCCTCATTCAAAAGCTGGCGCCATCTTTGATCTTCTGGGAGATGTTGAAGTCGAGAAACATTGCATTTTACGAGGGGAAGGCCCCATCTATTTCTTTCATGATCGCCCATGCCTCCTAGTGGTTATCTAACATCAGCGATCCCATCGGAAGAAGCTCGGGGGGTGCAGCTTCTTCCCTTTCTAGCACAGTAGTGTATGGGGTCTCAAATAGGGTGAGGCCTGGCATGCAAACTGTGGTTAAATGGCTGAAACCATCTACGAACTGGGTAGAAGTAAATGTTGATGGGTCCTCAAGAGGTAATCCAGGAATGTCAGGGGGTGGAGGTGTTTGTAGGGGAGACAAGGGTAAGTTTATTTTTGAGTTTTCAGTTGGTTACAGGGTGCTCTCAAACATTAGTGCTGAATTACGTGCAGTCTATGATAGCCTCTCCCTCTATCTCTCCAAGGGCTATTCTGGAATGGTGGTGGAATCTAATTCCCAACTGGTGGTTAAGGTCTTAAACGAGAGCAACTGCCTTGGCTGGAAATGGAAATATTGGACCATCAGAATTGAGAAGCTTCGCCTTTGAGGGCAAATGGAATTCTGACATATCTTCAAGGAGGCCAACGCTCTAGCTGATGCTTTAGCTCACATGGGGAGCAATTCCCCATCAGCCTTTTTTGGTGCTCGCTTTGCTGAGCTCCCTACATAGGTTAGAGGGCCTCTTTTCCTAAACAAGGTGGGGTTAGGTGCAATTAGGGAGAGGTAATTTTCTTTGACTCAGGTTACCCAGCTGAGATATGATAGGCGTTCCGCAAGTCCTTTTTTCCTATGAAGGCCTGAAATGTAATTTTGTTCAGTTCTCTAATGAAATTCGGCTGTTTGCTTTTAAAATAAAATAAAAGACAGGTTCATCAAGCACCTGAGTAGTTAGATTTGCTACAAAATTCGGTACCCTTTTTATTAAAACCCGGATAAGGCATCCTCATCTTAGGTTAAGCCTCTTAAGATTTTGTCAGCTAAAATGCTCGATATGCAAAAAGGAATTCTTCATATCGCTGAACAATCACGAGTTTAGGCTGAAACATTAGGTAGATTAATGGCTAGTAATGCCAAAAACATGAATCAAATGATGGCTCTCTTTGCCGAAAGAACACATGTGGTACCTCAACAATAGGTTAATACTAGTTCTATCAAAAATCTAGCACTGGTACCACCAATACAACCTTTGGGACCAACACCACAGCTGACCTTATGGGTACCTCTTTTGCGATGGAATATGCCTCTTTCAGTACAAGAACTGCGGAATCTTCCACAACCTACCAAGTTTAAACCACTGTAACAGGAGGTCAGGAATGTTGTTTCTGAAGAAGAAAACTATGATATACCTATGGTGTTGTCGTTCCTTAGAAATCCACTGTATAATAGAAGACAAAACTAGGTAGACCCTAAACCACCTCCAATGGTTGAATCTCACCATTTGAATTATGGCCAAATTATTTAAATAGTCTAGGAAGTAGTAGGCCAAGTTCTTGGTCGTATCACTACATCGGTCAACCATAAGCCCTATTCAAAATAGATTGACTGAATTTAATATTTTTCGACTGAGGTGGCCAAATTCGACCAAGATGGGTGAAAATGATGTTTTTGCCCAACCAATCAGTCATATTTGTTATGCCAAACAATGAATCAACATCGCCTTCACCTTTTCAACCAAAGGCGAGACGATGTGGGGGGGAATATTGTACCTTATTTCTAACCGTTTCTGAAGTAGTCAAACAGAGATGGACACATATTATAGCAAGGAAAAGATATGAAATGCATACTTAAGATCTTTAAGAATATTTGGAGTGCTTTTTACATAATCACAATTCTTAGGATGATAAGATAGAGTAATTAAGAGGAATTCAAAAGTAAACCAAGTAGCCGAGTGATATTCAAAGATGCAGCTTAGAGGTGTCAAAAAGCAGAGCGAGTGGCCAAACGGTGTCCAAAAGTGACCGTTCTTCTTTGAATGTGGTCATATATGTTCATAGTAAGAACATATCTGCTTATTTGAGTGCTTGGGGTCAAAGTTAATAAGTTTAAATCAAGTCAGTTTATCAGTTCTGCATGCCCACACACACTAAAAGTGGAAGAGAGAAGTACGACAACGTCCATATTGTAAGGAGAAAAAGGCCAAATCCCAAAAGATTAGGATCTATAGATCTGAAAAATTCCAAAGCATCCCTTTTAATATAAAGAGAAAAAACCAAATTTTCATTTCACAAAAAGGGGCTTTACAAAACCGATATACATTCGGGTTTGACAGGAAGAAAAAACCTGGCCGGAACCTATCATAAGGCTGAAAAATTGAAAAAACTCCTCAGAGATGGGGAGAGGAACCTGACAAAGGGGGCTAGCTCCTGAGAGCATCCAAACCCACCCTGTCAAGGAAAATTAGCCCCCTAACCTCCCTAGGAGGAACAGATTAGAAGATTGAGACCCACTGCCCATTCTAGCCAACCTATCTGCCGACTCATTTCCCTCCCTAAGAATGTGCTAGAACTTCACTTCCCCTTTTTTCTGCAAGCCATGGATCCTGGACAACCAGTACTTCCATTCCAACATGGCTAGTTAATTCGAGACAGGAAATTGACCACTAGTAGGAAATCGGACTCAATGATAATAGTAGCAAAGCCCCTACTGAGACAAAGGAGCAGCTCATCATGGATGGCCCTGATTTCTGCTCGTGTTAGGCGCCACTTCGTAGCCCACGTAGAAACTGAAAATGAACTCACCTTTATCTCCTCTACAAATGCCACCTCCCCCAACCATGCCTGGGTTGCCCCTAGCTGACCCATCCACATTCAACTTTACCCAACCGGAGGGTGGTTTAAGCCACTTAATCACTCGGAGCTTTCTCGCAGGAGGAAAAAAGGTAGCTGACCGCAACCCCAACGCCGAAAGGGTCCGACTATTGGACCTCAAATTGAACGACTCAGGAACCCAACTATTCGAGATAGCGTGAATCCACCCTCTAACCCTGGAGGTCTGGATCTAGATTAGAGGATGTCTGCCATCAAATTTTGCTTGGTTCCTGCCTCTCCAAAGTTCCCAAATGATCAAACTGCGAATCATTTTGTATAAGGATCCAGCCCAGCCCCTTGGAGATGGGCCACGCCACTGCTGATCCAGTCTTTCCTCAATTGAAGACCCTCCCAGTAACGTCTTAGCGAAAATAGTAGCGAAGTGGGACCATAAAGTTGTCGCCCGGGTGTTGAGAAGGAAGAGGTGGCTGATGGATTTGCGATGGCCCTTAGACCGTGATCCCATCGCAGCGGACACATCGCCAAGCAAGGTGAACTCCTCTGGATTGGACTGCTAACTCCACCAGGATGGCAAAACTCCTCTAGATTGGACTGCTAACTCTAGCGGGACCGCACCCTTGAGAGTTTTCCAGACCAGCAATGAGATCTTAGGCTGCAGATGAGGGTTCCACACTCTGGTGTTCCTTAATCCACCGTGTGTCCCTTTAGATTAATGGTTCGGATCACATACTAATGCCCCCACATGCAAGAAATTATCTGCGTAAGCAAGCTATGTATTTGAAG
This sequence comes from Magnolia sinica, assembly GCF_029962835.1. Classification (NCBI taxonomy): domain Eukaryota; kingdom Viridiplantae; phylum Streptophyta; class Magnoliopsida; order Magnoliales; family Magnoliaceae; genus Magnolia; species Magnolia sinica. The sequence goes on along the minus strand of NC_080576.1, from coordinate 81,386,562 downwards.
GTGAGCAGAACCTGTACTCCTCTCTGACATCAGTAGGTGGGTACATCTTCATCTTCACCAGCCAGTCTTCTCCGTTGCTACAGAATATATGAGCACAAGCGGCGTCTGTCCCCAGGTTTCCGTAATTGTAAGATTCAAGATTTATTTGGCGCACCGCCACCAACTTCTTTACCCGATGCATTGCACTTAATTCGAACACGTGGCATAACCATCGAAGATCCGTACCACTTATCCGGTGTTAACACAGTGGATAGACTACGTAGAACAATCGAACTGCTTGGATGATCATAGCCACCTGATCAGTGACCTACAAATGGACAGTACAAAAGAGAGAACAAAACGATCAGCACTCAATAAATAAATCACAAGATAGATAGGCGTGTTGTTCAATCTATGGTTTTTATGCATAGCCATCCATCCATTCAACCCACTTCATGAGCCGTCCAATCTCATTGAGATCAAAATTAACCATAAAAGTGCCCAAATTAGCAATGGAGCGGATTATATGTAGCCCCGGACTCGGCCAAGATGTGGGGGCTCTTACTGTGGACCCCACCATGTATGTATCCCATCTTATTCTCCAGATCATTTTAGGACATGAGCCCAAAAATTAAGAAAACTCAAATCTAAGGTGGACCATACAATAAGAAAAGGTGGTTATTGATAATGAGCTCAAAAGTTTCATACGAAGGTGAATTATTTTTTTCCCATCATCTAAGTTTTTGTGACGTTATCAACCACATAGATGGCATATAAGCTTTACGTCGGAAAGTTTTTAATAGTAGAGCGCTCAATCGCTACTATTTCTTATAATATGGTCCGCCGCTTCATTTTTCAACCCCATGCTTAAAATAATCTGAAAAAATAAATAAATAAATAAATACACAAAAAAACACGATGGACAACATTGATATAGAATTCATACATCAAGGTGGGCCCATATCTTCTTCATTTTTTTATTCATGACCTAAAATAAGCTGGAAAAATGTATCGACGGTGTGGATGGATATAAAACGCATAAATCACGTTGGCCCCACAGCGCCCAACTCATCAACACACGTGATGTTGGCAACACCAACTAATCAGCATCCATTTAACAAAGGTTCGTCGTAGCTTGACGGTACATTTGCTAGCTCCAAATTGAGAATACCAGCCGTACTTGTTTGGATAGAAGACGAAAGAAGTTGATATGGTGGATGGCTTGTCCACGAACCTGGACATCTTCTTCCTTTTCGTTTTATCTTTTTTTTTTCTTTTTTTTTTTCTTTTAACATGGGATGACATCCTCTTATACTATTTCCTATATCCACGACCGTCGTATCTTTTCTTCTTTCCTCGTTTCCTCGACTCAGACATACATAGCTGTAATGGCCAATTTGTAGGTAGCAGTTCCTCTATTGAGCTACGTGGAACTTTCATTATAATATTTTCTTTTTATGTAAGGACGTGTTATCAGGTCAACAGAGAATTCCTGATACCCTAATTCTCATTGGTCCACGTCACTACTCGCTAAAAAAAAAAAAAAAAAAAAAAAAACAGCTTCGGACGCCAAACCAATAGGGTAATAGCAGTTCCTCTATTGAGCTACGTGGAACTTTCATTATAATATTTTCTTTTTATGTAAGGACGTGCCTATCATATGGTACGGCGGCAAGGAAGCAGATAGGATATGCCACTTATCCAAGCCGCTCCTCATGAGGGCCGTATGGATGCCCGGGGGAAATGGAATCGGATTGCATGGTTTGTTGACGTCACCAACTTCTGTTGGGTCCCAGCATGATGTATGTTTTATATCCATACAGTTCATCCATTTTACTAGATTATTTTAGGAGACGGGCTCAAAATTGAGACAGATATAAAGCTCAAGCGGGCCAAACCACAAAAAGTAGTGGGAATTGAACCTGTACCATTGAAAACTTCTTTGGGGCTGGATCAAGCTGATATTTGTGTTTTCTCTTCATTCAGGTCTGTGTGACGTTATGAACAAGTTGGATGGAAAATAAATATCAAGCAGGCCCATGGAAGGTTTCAACAGTTGGTCACATTGTCCCCACAGCATGGGCAACCCGACATGGTTGGGATGGTTGGCTAAAGTAGCTTCTCCTACTCAAAATTATATATGGTATACCAAAAAACTCATCCCAGTTTGCAAAGATATGACTGTTTTAAGGTTCAACTGGTCCCGATCATTTCTTCCACCGACCGAGCCTTCTCTGGTCTATCTTTGCCATGAAAGTGTCTGCAACCTGCTCTACATCAAGAATGAAAAAGGATCCTTTTTCCCTCTTCCCTGCTGTTACAATTTGGCGCCGAGGACTATCCGGCCATTAACAGCGAGAAACGTTGTTTCTTTCAATTGTTTGTACTTTATAGGGCTCAAGGACGGACGTGCTCATCTGCTCACATCACATACACTTACCAGTATTATCCGCCAAACTAATGATTTTTATATACTCCATCATTTATTGTAAGCTTTCTAAAATATATCTCATCATTTAACATACATTTTAGTTAGTCAATTATATCGAGGGAATTACTAATTTTCCCTTTTTATACTCTATCAAAAAGTGTATATCCAAACTGTTAACCCCTCCATTTGCTTAATAAATCAAAATTTTGTACCACCGAAACTCAATCTCGTGTATGAATACATTGCATCAACCGATCCGTTATACCAGATAATCGCAAACAGATGAAAAAAAAAAAAAAAAAGGAAAAGAAACAATGTTTGTATAAGCTATTTATATTGATTTTGATTGAGATTGCATGGTGCATGTATTCAAGTACAATGATCTAAGTCCATTGGCAATTCCATTGACAAAAAACCATGGACGCCAATAAAAAATAAAGATGAAGATTTTAGTCGAGGACTGGATTTAGATTGACTAGTGGTTAAATATATTGAGGAGGGAGACTCGGGTTTTAATCAAATGCCTAAACAAACAATCCAATCCATCTTGAAGACTCTGGATGCTTAGTTCCAATCCTTCCAACTGTTTTTGTGCAATTTGCATGCTCTCGGCATCGATATCCTTGCATACATTGCTGCTGTGAAGGGAGTAGAGAGTGGCATCAACCCTCTCCATTTCACTCATTTTCTTCGCTTCTCCTTCACATGCTACTCGCTGCATGCCCATCCATTTTGAGACCACGGACCTTCCAACCAATGTAATTTTTGGCCTTGACACTAACATGAAGGATGAAATGGTTTCGAAGACGGAGATGGTGATCGACCTTACTTCTCTGAGGACATGAATAACCACCCCAAGATGTTGATTATCGCCCAAGAGAGGAAAGAGAGTGGATTGGTTTTCTGTTCTCTTCGATGCTTTAAGGCATTTTTTTATATCTTTCTTCATCTTCCGTTTGGAAGAGAGGAAAGTCGAGACCTTGCTTCCAACACCAGGTTCTCTTCTGCGAAGAGCTGATTGTAGGTCTTGGACATGTTCCTTCATCTTCATGAAAACATCTCCGGCGCTGCCACGCACATCCAACATTCGAAGACATCCATCCAATGCTTCTTCGGCCCATTTCTGGTGCCGATGATGGACCAATGCTTGTTGGGTGAGTGGCAATTCGAGCAAATCCCCAACGCAATCATACAAGTCAACGAGGCCATTCAAGCTTTCACATAACATCTCGGATGTTGGATGGACGGACGACGACGATGATGATGATGATGACGATGATGAGAGTGTGTTCCAAGCTCTTAATTTGCCGAGCTGTTCCTCGACTCTCTGAGCGAGGGGATGCGACCTGGAAGGCAAGCTGGTTGAGCGGACATGGTTAGGACTCTTCATCGTGGCCGCCGTAGATGAGCTGACCATCTTGCCGTTGATCAAGATGGCCCAAAAATGCTAATTACAATTACAATTCAAAGAAAGGAAGATTGAGATGATTTCTCCTCCTCCATAAGAAGCTCTTATATAAGATCATTTTCCGTACAAGTTCGATTGGAGACATAAGGAATCTTGGCTTCATGTCAAGGCTACAAGGAGATGTATTTGCATGTGATGCCCGTGTGGACCGTCTGTTGTGTTGGGCCACGTTAATTTTCATTAATGCCCATAATCTATTAAATTAAGGGAGAGATCTTATAAATCTTGTGGTTAGTGGAACATGAAATATGTGCACGAGTGGTATGCCGCCTTGTCTCTCTAATAGACTACCTACATATCATTATTTAAGAACATTAAACTATATTACAGAAACTGTTGTGGCCCAACATTTGCACGGACCAGATATCCACACGTGTGACATTTTGACAGGGAAGGAGTAACTGAGTGTGAAAGTTCACTTGCGTTCATTTCCAACTTTAGTAAAATAGCTTTTGGCGTACAACTTCGGGCACATCGGTGGTGTGTCAATGTGTTGGGCTCTTGAGGTGGAGATACCTCGTTTCAACACTTGAGGTCTTGGTATCGATCCCTAGCGGGGGTGGCTAACATGGAGTGTGTGTACGGACATGGGTGTGTACTAACAAGCTAACCCTTAAAAAAAAAAAAAACATGTGTTGGGCTCTTGGGCCCTATGTTCTTTATATCCACGCCGTCCATCCGTTTTCTACCTCATTTTAGGGCATGAATTCTCCGTTTTCTACCTCATTTTAGGGCATGAATTCAAAACAAAAGCAGATCCGAAGGTCAACTGGACCACATCAAAGGAAACAGTTGTGATTGAACGCCTACCATTAAAAACTTCTTCGGGGCCACAAAAGTTTTGAATCAAGCCGACATTAGTATTTTCTCTTCATCAAGGTCAGATTTATTTTTTTTTCGTCAAGGTCGGATTAACCTTATCAATGGGTTGGATGACAAATAAACATTACCGTGAACCCTACAAAAGTTTCAACGGTAGTTATCATTATCCCCAATTTTTCCAGTAGTGTGGTCGACTTAAGCTTTGTATCTACTTCATTTTTTGTTTCAAACCCTAAAATGATATGGAAAAATGGATGGACGGCAGGGATATAAAACATATGCATCATGTTGGGCCTCACCGTGCCCAATACATCAACACGCTGCTGTTGGGCATGGTGTCGGTAACACCACCTAATCTGAGTCCACTAGTTATATCTTACCGGTGGACGCTTCTAATTAACCATCAGATCAAATAATTTGAGCCATTGATTTGTTGGGCCACCATGGGTAGCTTTTTGTTTCGAAGAAACACTTGGATTAGACAAACCTCACCATCTCTCCATGGTTTGGGAAATGGGTGGCTAAAAAATAAAAAAATATATAAATAAATAAAAGAAAGGGACAACTCATGGATGGATCGGAACATCATACCAGTGTGAATTTCAGGTTGCAAGCCACGAAGTGCATGCCGAACGCAATGGACAGTCCGGATTGACAAGTTTGCTGTCCAAGTGTCCCGATGCATGTACAAGCACTATTAACTTATCCAGTGGACCATCTATCAATTAAAAACACCAGAAGTAAACATGCAAATGGGAAGGTCTCAAGTCCAAGCCGTTGGAATGCAAGGTACGATCCGCTATTGGATAACTCCCAATCTACTTAGTGCATATGACATCCAACCCTTCCAATAGGTTGGCCACACCATGAATATCTTTCAAATAAAAAATCATCTTTATCTACTCATGGTGCGACACTATAGAAAACAAATTCTACCTATTGATAAATATCAACATAAACGTGTGGTCCACTCAATGAGTGGATATCGTTGATTTTTTTCATATGATAATCACCATGATAGACCAACTTATTGGACTGATTGGATGTCTCACATACTTGAAACGTGGGAATGTATTCGCTGTGTGGACTGTAGCATATAGTCCAATGGATTGGGTGATATAGTCTCAGGTGATCTTCATGCGTTGAGGCGATGAAGTACAAGGTCTTAACGCATCCGAAAGTGAGGTGTCATGCATCTATTTTTTGTGTAAGTTGGGTCCACTTTTCTCTGATCTAGACCATTACTAAGACATGTCTGGAAATGCACGAAAAGCATCTTCTACCATACCATCTATATCGGATAGCCGATGTGTTTTCTTCATATATATAACAGTTTATTTTAAGTTACTAATTCCCCGTTTACAAATCACCTGGTGTAGGATTTTTTTTTTTTTGTTTTTTTTTTTTTTGGATACTACTCATCCACTGTCCGTTCCTTCAGATCGACGGTGTGGATTCCCCAGCAAAAATTCTTTAAATGCATTAACTGGCAAATCGGGAAGCACCAGGACATCATTTCAAATGTGTGAGATCCGCCGTTTATCAAGTGTGTTGCACCGTTGCCGTCCTCTTGCACTGTATTAGGGCATTTCACCAATTACGTAGGAAACAGGTGAACGTTGAATAGGGACCATTAGTCATCTGTTCGTAAATGTCCATTCATTTCATACTAGTACCAAGCAAAATAATGAATAGCCTGGTCTGCATTAGGTTAGCACATTCCCTTAGCAAACTCTTCCTGATGGATGGCCTAGATCTTGCATGAATGTGCCACATTGGCACATGTGATGCAAAGCCCCTTTCTTCTTGCGTGAATACTGTATTTAGTATTCCTTATGTAAGAAGTGTCCTGCTCATCATCAAATCGTAGACTAATGCACAGGATCTTCTACATTTTGGTCGCATGGTTGATGAAACAAACCGCTGATTAGACGTCCCTCGCCATAATTAGGATCTTCATTGAAATATTCTAGATTGGACATGTTGTAACCTATTATTTCTGGCCGTTCCTAATAGGAGTATACACGTGTGTTGTTATAGCAAGTAAAATATATAATGTGCTAGAGATTTTTGAAAATACTTAAAATAAAGTGCTTTTTACAATATTAATTACAGCCGATAGGATGATAAGATAGAAAGCCGCTAAGAGATATTCAAAAACAAATTAAGTGGCCGAGAGGTATCCGGAAGGCAAGGCCAAAAGGTGTCCAAAAGCATACCAAGTGGTCAAGAGGTGTTCAAAAGCGGAATGAGCGCCCCAAAAGTATCTGGAAGTGAAAAAAGCGGCCGAGAAGCATTCAAAAGTAAAACGGACAGAAAAATATATTAAGAAAGACAGAAAGATCTGAAAAACCATGTTGCAATGGTTCGGCCGCTATATTAAACAGAGAACATTTAGAATAATTAATACTACACATCATTAGATGACCGACGAAAACAATATAGCTAATGTGAGGCCAATGAATGATTAGTGACCAAAGTAGAACTTGATCGAGAGAAGAGAAACTGTCAGGAAAAAATCTAAAAATATGCTTTTCGACTATTGTAAATGTTGGAGCAATGGAAGAAGTATTTAAAAGAATAAGTTGTACAACAAAAATTTATAAATAAGAAAGAAAATCTACAGAGGAAAGAACCCAACAATTTAAAAAATCAAATCGAACACACAATCAATCAAAACAAATCTATATTTTATCATATCTTATCTTCTTAGCTATAGTCTTTAGTTGTAATCTAAATCTACGCTCATACGTTGGATTTATCTATTATCCAATATTATACAATTCTTTCAAGATACGCATTCTTACAGTCACTCTTAATGACTAATTGTGAGTTTTTTCTTTTATTTGATTGCACTGGTATTCTGAAAAGTTCTTTCTTGTAGAAGGCAAAGCATAAAGCACAAACCACATTCGGAGGAAGAACCCCACCATTCGATTATCGTATGATCATTATAAAATCTTACAAGTGGCTAAGTAAGCGATCGATCTTCTTAAAATCTGGTCATATACATTCATATTGGACATATCTACTTATTTCGGTGCTTGGGGATAAAGTTGATCGGTTTGGATTAATTCACTTTATTGATTCTGGCATGCTCTCACACACTACACGTGAAAGAAAACAAATCGACCGCCAACAATTTTCGCACACCCAATGGGACTACAAATTTACTTAGTTATCATAAATATTCATTTTTACATCGATCGTACAAAAATCAACAATTTTTTACACACTCAGTGGGACAGTGATTACTGGTACATTTCTTTTAAGAAATCATGAACCAAAGACAGGTTCATCATGCACCTAAGTATAGCTACGGTTCTAGTCCGGAGCACGACCATAGCTGTGGGTGCTGTAACAATAGGTCTAGAACCTATAGCTATGGATTTAATCCGTAGCTATAGGTTACAACAACTACGGATATAATCCGTAGCAATTATATCTGTACCGACAAGTATAAAGAGCTACGGATATTATTTGTAGCTAAAAGTCCGTAGCAATATGCCAAATTTAATAATGACTATAGCTGTCAGATTATCGACTACGGTCAATATCCATAGCTATTTTTTACATTAAAAATATATATAATCATTTGTTCATTCAATTACCACTTGGATAATCATTCATTCATTCCATTACAATCATTCATTCATTCCATTACAATCAATTACAATTACAATACAATAATGTTAAAAATACAAATCTTTGGCTTCATTAGAAATTTGCTCGACTTTACCTTGAAATTTCAATGCTAAAGAATTGAAAGAGAAGATATATTTTGACGGTATGATATTTTTTAACAAGTAAATAGGCCTTTTTCACCAACCCATCACCCACCTGAAGAATCAAAAATCGATTATTGTCCATGTCCACTCCTTTTCCTTTCAATTTCTCAGTGATTGTGAACATTACTGTAAGACCCGTATCCTAGCCGTATCATTCCATAAACTTTCACGGTCCTCCGGTCGAATTCCGACGACCCGCAACGTGTAGATAGCATTGGCGCACGCTCTTGAGTCACATCCTCTAAACCCGAGTTAACTCAAAACGAGACCTATGTCATCGTCGCCGCGGTTCCGACGACGCGTCTTGTGCGTCAATACGACGCTCAGATTATGAGATCCGGCCCGTGCATTATCTAGGTCATTGATCACTTGATCGTGGGACCCACCTACCCTTATTGTTGTACTTCTATAGAAAAAAAATAATTACTATGATGTCACCGTAGGGGTGACATCACCCTACCCTACCCTAGCCATAACCCCTTACAAGCAACCACCCCTTCCCCTTTTCCCCAAAAGTCAAAATCATTAATTGCCTAGAAACCTTCACCTCTCTCTCTCTCCTATCTCTCTCCCGCACTCTTTCTTCCTCATTCTCCTTGGCAAAAACCATGGACGTCCAACCATCTCCCACCTTATATCCCCACCAATCCAACTTTTAGATCGTCATCTTCACCATTAATAGAGCTTCCTAGAGGCATTGGAGTATATGGGAAGAAGAAGAGTAAGGTGGGTGATTCTCCTTCTCTCTCTCTCTCTCTCTCTCTCTCTCTCTCTCTCTCTCTCTCTCTCTCTCTCTTTCTCTCTCTGTCTCTCTCTCTCTCTTCTTCCTTTATTTTATGGCCCACTCAATAAGATGTGACGTCTATTTGTCCATCAAATGGACCCCATGGCCGTCCAAGCTATGTGGGCCCTATCTTGTGGGTGATGGGAAAGCACAAATATCAAGTTGATCCTGTCAAGTGGGCCACGTCCACATGGGACCCACCTTAAAGAATTTACATATTCACTTCATCCGTCCAGCGTCATCAAGGGACGCTAGACGTGGTTCACACAGCAACCAAAAATAAATAAAATTTAAGGCTTTTGGGAAGGGCTGCCTATACAGGCCCCACCTTAATGTATCGGTCTAATCCACACCATCAACTCCACTCCCCAGCTCATTTTAGGCGTTGAGCCAGAAAATGGAGTTAATCCGATAATCGATCGGGCCATACCATAGGGAATAGTGGGGTTAACCGTTAAAACCCACCTTGATGCTTTTTTCTGCCACAACACGCTACATATTGGACTCGATGAGTCTGTCTCGAGCTATGAAATTCAATGGCTGGATCGGATTTGTCTGAGGTGGGCCCCATCTACTAAAAACTGTAGAAAAACCTTTTTAAAAAAAGCACAACATGCAGTAGCAGCGCTGCTGCTGTCAGAACGCAGTAGACGCTGCCTGCGGCTGGCGGACGGCCAGCGGGCTGGGCCTCACGAGTCCAGCTGTGGGCCCCACCGTGATGCGTTTCGAACATCCACTCCATGCATTTGATGGGTCTCCTCGAACCAGGAGGCCACCCCAAAAATCATCTGTATAGTGCACTCAGGTGGGCCACACCATTTAAAATCATGTGAAGACGTGCCAAAACATATAAAATCACTTGGTGAGGCCTACCTGAAATTTGGATGAGGCTAAAACTTGGTCTGGACCCTCAGCCAGGTGGGACACACATAATGGGTGGACTGGATTTGTGAACCACACCACAGGGACCCCAGGACCACATAACCGTACGAAAAGTTTGGTGGACAAATAAACATTACAGTGGCTCAGTCCATGTGACCTTATAAAGAGGTTGTATGGCAAGTAAACATTGCAATGGGCCCTGGCCCATGTGACTTTATCAACGGATTGGATGCAGGTAAATGTTGTAGTGGATCCCAATGTCATGTGACCCTATCAACAGGTTAAAATAATAATAATAATAATAATAAATAAATAAATATTGTAGTGGGCCCCAGGTCTATATGACCTTATCAACAGGTTCGATGCAAATAAATATTACAGTGGCCCAGGTTGGATGCAAATAAATATTATAGCGGGCCCTAGGCCCATGTGACCCTGTCACCAGACCAGTTTGGATGGAAAATAAACATCATGTTGGCCCCAGTTTGGATGGACAGTATGTTGGACCCTAGGATGGGTGGAAAATAAACATTTTGGTGGGTCTTACTTAAGACCCATTTATGTATGTGTTGTGTCCACAATTGTGGACCTCCATAACAGAATATGTGACTTATCTATGCCTTCCATCCCTATGGGACTCACCACGATGCATGTGTTTCATCCAACCGTCCAACCATTTTTGGAAAATGATTTTTAGGTTTAGGATGAAAATAATACAAATTTATTTATCAAGTGGACCATAGTGCATGGTGAGGATTGAACGGCTATCTTTGAAATCTTGAGACCTTATGATTAGATTAGATGGGAAATAAATGTTATGGCGGGCCTTAGAAATTTTAGTAGTGGAAATCATTATCACCACTTATATTTGAGTGTGGCCCATTTGATATACATAGGGCCCATTGGTGTGGCCCATTTGATGTACGTATGACCATGTTATGAGGCCTACTTTGATGGATTTTGTGGCCCATTTGTCGGGCCCACTTTGATGTATTTTGTGGCCCATTTGTCAGGCCCACTTTGATGTATTTTTATCCACGCCATCTAGGGTAGGCACCCCATTATGATATATATCAGGGCTCATGGGTCGAGGCCCATTAGTGCTGCTCATTTGATACAACCCACTTGATGTGTACGAGGCCCATTAGTGCGGCCCATTGATGCAAGGCCTATTGTGACATGTATTGGGCCCATGACACATGACCCATTTGATGCGTATAAGACCCATGGGTAGGGCCAACATATTATGTATTTGAAGCCCATGAGTAGGGCCCACCTGAGGTTTATATATGGGCCCCATTAATGTGGCCCACTTGTATTTGAGGCCCACGGGTTGCGGCCCATGGGTCGTGGTCCATTGTGATATATACTCGGCCCATACGTCGCCGCCCATTGAGATGTGTTTTCGACCCATTTAGTGAGGCCATTGTGAAATATTCCTGATCATGTGATGAGGCCCATCGAGATGTATTTCTGGCTCATATGATGCGGCCCATAGCGATGTGCATTAGGCCCATGTGATGCGACCCACTTGATTTATGAGACCATTGTGTAAGGTCATGGGCCTACTATATGTTTGGCCCTATGTGGGCCACTCGTTTGGAGTAATATTGATTAGATGTCCACTCTGTGACATTCCCTTAGGCCTTGATCGGCCGATTGCCTAATACTGATCGAGGCTGATTATTGATCGAGGTCGATTACCGATTCTAATTTATCGCAACTGATTATTGATTGTCGATCGAGGCTGATTATCGATCGAGGCCAATTACTGATTCGATTTGTCATGCCGATTGTTGATTATCGATTTGGTGATTATCGATCGAGGTCGATTCAGTGATTTATCGCAACTGATTGTTGATTGTCGATCGAGGTTGATTATCGATTGTCTTAGTCGATTGCTGAATATCGATCGAGATTGATTATCGATGGAGGCCGATTATCGATTCTGATTCGTCTTGGCGATTGCCTAATACCGATCAAGGCGATTATTAATCGAGGCCGATTACCGATTCGATTTGTCGCGATCGATTGTTGATTGTCGATCGAGGCCGATTACCGATTCGGATTTATAACTGATTGTTGATTGTCGATCGAGGTGATTATCGATCGAGGTCGATTCGATTTCGATTTGTTGTGGCCGATTGTTGATTATCGATCGAGGCTGATTATCGATCGAGGTCGATTATCGATTTTGATCTATCTTGACCGATTGCAGAATATCGATCGAGACTGATTATCGATCAAGGTCGATTATCGATTTTGATTGTCGAGGCCGATTTTGATTGTCGAGGCCGATTGTCGAGACCTATAGATGTATATGCGATCCGTAGTTGAGGTCCATTGTGATGCATTTGAGGTTCAGGCGATGGAGTCCATTGTGATGTATATGAGGCCCATGTGAGAAGCCTATCGTGATATGTATTAAGCTCTTGAGTAAGGCCCATGGTGTTCTATATTTGGCCCTTGTGTGAGGTCATGGGTCCACTATATGTTAGGATCTATGTGGGCCATTCCTTGGGGGCAATGTTGGTTAAATGTCCACATTGTCGAGGTCGATTGTCGATGCCGGTTGTTGATACCGATTATGAGTATGTGACAGCATAGCATCATGATACATGCCCATACGCATCATCTGCATGTTTGTTATGAGATGTGGTTGATCATTGCATATGTCATTGAGCATGTTGTTATGAGACTCCCTGATAGGCGAAGGTTATCTCACATGAGCGCGCGGTATGCGTAGAATTGATGCATGACTGGATTGTATGACTCATGCATCTCGCATTATGATTACTGCACGCCCTAGCGACATCAAGGTCGTAGCCTCCACAGGCATATCGTGGATGGCCAAATGGGACATCAAAAATGTTTGGTTCTAGCATACGGGCGCCATAGATGTTCCCGGGTGAAAATCCCTAAACCTCTGTGGCCAGGAGACGCCCTGATGTCTAGACCGAGTGGATACTAAGCTCCTAAGTGCCGAATTCCAAGAGGCCGCGTCTCCCACTGTGTCGTGGTCGGTTGGGAGAGGTGTGGCCTTACCCGCCCAAGGATAGGGAGCAATACTAGGCTGAGTTTGACCAGCTCGTGAATGGGTCCGCTATCGACGTGCCGGATAGGTATTAGCAAACTATCGGGCAGACGGATAGTGAGGTTTCTTATGCTCACTAGGACTGTGCGGCTAGGAGAGCGGCAGTGCCATTTGGAGTGTACAAAATCCCAGTGATGATCCCAGAGATGAACTGTACTGATATGTGGATTTAGTGAGCAGGAGTTGCATACTCATTCATACATTCATTCATCCACTATCCACTCGGGTTGGTGGTGCGTAACTATTTGTTACGTGTGCCTTCGCAATGGCCAGGATTTCAGTTAGGGCGCGCGACTAACCTGAGATCAGGAGTTTACCACATTGAGTCTGACTATCCAAATTTAGGTATGAGATTGGTTTGGATAGAAGTCCCTTGTGATGGACTCCATAGCCTGCAATATTACGTACTATGATCTCGACTTCACACTCCAAGGATGGTCATTCCATTTGCACCGCATGTTGCATTACATCCGCAGCATATGGTATGGTTAACGCTATTCATTTTACTTATTAGGAATGTATATTGCATTGCATCCTCTGCATCGATATTTGGCTCTCTACAACTCTTCATTTGCATACCTGATTTGTATTGTGCATTTTAATATTGTATAATTTATGCACTTACCAATATTTTTGCTTACTCTATTATCGTGTGATTTATGACTTTGTCAATATTTCTATTTACTCTGATAATTCCTACTCTTGTTAGTATTTCTGCTACCTCGATAATTCATGATCTTGTTCGTATATCCGTTTATTCGATATTGTACGATTTATGGATCACCGGTATTTCGGTCTTGTATGATGATGACATTGTATTGAATACTTAGCACATACCTTATGCACACACCCACACCACCCTCTAAGCTTTTTACAAGCTTATGCACGATAGATGCGTGCAGGTGAGGTTAGATTGCAGTAGTGTTGAGCTTGGAGTGTGCAGTGATCTTCTGGAGCTTGATTCTTGATTATTTTTTTTATATTTCCCTTTCAGCATTGTACTCCAATGATTATATTAGTGGATATGTGATGTTGATGTTGCTTTTGTGAATTGGGTAATCTTGTGGTTGTGCTTATTACGAGTTAAATGTACAAAAAAAAATTCCTCCTTGTAGGATCCCAAGATCGGAAAATGGCTTATGGACGATGGGAGCCAAGAATGGGGTACTACGGAGGTCGTCGGTTGGCAATCAGGAATTTTGTGAATCCGATTTGGGTTTGGGGCGTGACAATTACTTCCACGGTCATTTATGTAGACATTTGAAGAGTTGTCTCGAAATGTAACTCTAGTAATGACAAAGTCACTTCCTGCAACAGCTTCGTATATTCCATCATCCTACAAATAGTCATGGCATTCATAAATCGGAGTGACCATTGGGGGAAATAAAGACAAAGTGAAAGAAGTGCATAATGTATAACCATTTTCTTTTTTATTCTTAATGAATTAATAAAAACTTAAAGATGAATGAAAAACCTGTCACATAATGAATAATTGTAACCACAATGATAACTATTATAAATGCATTATAATGAACAAATTATTATTATTATAGATAACTGTAATTACAACATAGATCTGTTGAGCTGATGTGCAATACTAAATCATTCTCAGATAGAAAAAAATAAAAATCAGAAGTGGGCTAATGTTAAGAGAACAACAAACTACCCAATGCATTCAGCAATGGAATTTGATCAACAAATAGATTTTCATGGAATCCTGCCCGGGCTGCCCCTAATAGCTGGGACAAGGCTATAGTGATGAAATAGATTTAGTAAAAACCATTTGATGCCTAACAAGTTATTTAAAAAAATACATTTGAGGCCTTTGATTGCTAGCTAATTAGACAAAAAACCAAATTTAGACTATAAACAAAAAAATATTTACGACTGCTACCTATGCACCATTTAGATACACTTCCAAGAAAAAGATCCAGACATGTTAGCTAGAAGTATGCATCCATATCGCAAATTACCTATTATACAACCAGCAAGGCAGCAATATAAAGTGCAATACAGATTGCACATGGTGACCCAGATTATTCTGTGGACCCAATCATGGATACACCATAGCACCCAAATCACACTGATCGGACAACTACAATGATTTGACAAATGCATGAAGCATATCATAGAAGTCTTTGCACTCATGTATATGTACAGATTTGAAGTAATATTAATTAAACAAGATCTACAAATACAAGCACGTACATTTCCAACACATGGGCCGCAACGCTCAGTCCAAACACAACTAAAAACGGGATGCACTCTAGATGAGACATCTTACAAAGTGTTTCTTAACTCAAACTAATTCTCATGCATTAGGTTCACATCTTCCTGCCATCAACCAAAACAAGCATTTCTATTGCACCTGATTTTCTTCCTACTTATGAAATGGGTTGGCCCCTATGGTTCAATTTTTGAAACATTGGTCTGTATATGGTGCCCATGTTGTGTTAGTGAGTCTTAGTCACAGATCTCAAACTAGTCTGAGATCATAAGAATGTTGTCCATCTACATTAACACCTACCCTTTGATTGGTAAAACCCAAGTAATCAGCTCCCATCATGAATTCAAGCAGAGCATATTTGCATCCCACAACAACTATAATAATAATAATAATAAAATCAAGCAGATACCGTCCATTAAAAAGGGCAACATGTGTAAGCGTGGATTAGCCAGATTGAATTGTGTAGGGCCCTGAAAACTCAAATTGAATCCAAATTAGTCGTTGGTATCCACATAAATATTGAGTTGTCTAGCATACAGTGTGTGCACTGATCAATGTTGAGTAGTATATAGGACAGTCCAAAAGCCAGCTGCCAAGAACTATTTGTCTGTAGAAAGAAGAAAACAGTACATGCCAAGCCCCACCCAACAAATGACCCATAATAATACTTTTTGAATTACCCGGCACCCATACATCTGAAGGCTCAAAGGTTGAATGCGGCCAGCAAGCTGATTTGCTAGTTCTTTTCTCTGCGCAGGGCTTCCATGCTCCAAAAACTGCAAAGACAAACAATAACCGAGAATTTTTATATCATAGGCGAACGAGTTCATACGACCAACATGAGAATGAATATAGAGACTACCAGATCACCAGCCCACAGCCTTTTAAAAAAAGATAAAGGAGGGCAGATGAATAGGGGAAAAAGAATGGAAGGTATCTTTACGGGGAAAAGAAAAGAAAAAAAAATGGAAGGAAACCAATGATTGTTTTTCCAGAAAAATCATACCTTTTGAATAACATAATTGCCGAACACATCAGTCATCAATGTTGGAGCATGTGGGAGAACTTCTTCAAAAGCAGAATAACTACAAAGTGAATCAAGAATCAAAAGCAGCATAAATGACAACAACTAGCATATGGTAACCACATCCACCATGAGACTTAGAAGTTTTACACAGCTGTAAAATCCTACAAGGAACAAACTCCTCATCTTGCCACTAATCTATCTGAACATCCTCATTTCAGCTATAATCATCCTAGATATTTACAGAGTTGTGTCATTTTTTTGAATGATGGAATTTTATTAATAACCCAAAAAGCCACACAAATACCTGCAGTTATAAACAAATTACTGTTGCAAGCTTACCTGGAGGAGGAATCGGACCAACAACAATTTAAGGTTTCTCAAATTACTCGAAGCATGAGGAATCAGACCAGTCAGATTGTTTCGTTGCAATGTCAACTCAACCAAATTCTTGAGATTCCATAATTCTGTAGGAATTGTACCTGAAATCTGATTTATAAAAAAAATACAAAATTTTAAGCATGGTCAAATTACCCAAAGCAGGAGGAATTGGACCAGTCAGAGAGAAGTTGAAGATCCTTTTCTTTCTCAAGTAGTGAAGCAACAAGGGAGCTTAATGCCTACAGAATATATGCATTTTCTTCAATACCTCTACCACAAGAACATATGCATTTTCTGACAAACTGTAAAAAAGAAACCATTTGAGGTTATTCATGAAGTAAAAATTGATATAAGATGGACAAATGACAAATGACAAGTGAGAGTAAGACCCAAAACACTGCTTCATAAGGTCCTTTTTTTGTAATAAGCATCCAAAAAAATCCATTAAATAAAATACCCTATAGTTCCTTAGTCTAAGTTGCAAGTGGGACCCATGTCTAGAAAAAATTACTGTTAAATCTGACAGGTTTCTCTAACCTTTTCTCAACATTTCAAAACAGGCGATAGACAGATGGTTATGAGCTTCTAATCAGCGCAATTTCGAGTCTTTAAGAACATCTAATGAAAATAATGTATCAAATCCACTGTGACTTCTTGTACTAAGCCTTTGTGCCTTCATCAGATTACCAAGGTTGCTATGAGCATCAACCTGCCAATAAGGGGAAGATCTGCAAATAGTAATTTCAATGCATCTACAACAAAAGAAGGAAACTAAATGATAAAACAAAACAGGGATTCACCAAGCGAGGGTTCAATGCAAGAGCCTGGTGACAACACCAGGCTGGCTCATTAAGTCTTCCTTTCCTCATATATGCACTAGCTAAATTTGACCACGCATCACAGAAATGGCGAAGCTGCAAATCATAAAGAATAAACAATATAAATATGCATATATATGTATAACAGAAAGCAGATAAGAAAGGCAGTCTTGTCCTCTAGTCTGTAATAAAGATCAACAAAAAAGGGAAACATCATAAAATGTCTCCTTGCAATACTTAATACAGAGAAAATCAAAATTAAAATAGTTGAATCAAGATAAGATCCAATAGATAAAAAGGAGGATCATAGATGCATTCTTTTGTTTCTAATTTGTGAAACAACAAACAAAACCACCCAACTCATAAGAGAGAAGAGAAAACTAAGTCTTTTCCGCTAAATATCAACTGGGGCTGGTTCAGCATTGGATTTTGAAATAAACAGCCAGGCCTATTCAAAAGATCAATTTTGCCTAGCTCTAGCCCGCCCCATTACCAGCCATAATGTCAATGTTCTCGAAGTAGCATGCTAATGTCTGTTTGGATCTGCCTATTTTTGATCTCATACCTTAAAATGATATGAGAAAAGGGATGTACAGCTTGAATAAACAGATAGGTCACAGTGTCCCCCATAAATTTGCCTGTACGTTGTCAGCTGGGGTAGGACACATTTCGCGTCCATTCCCTAAATACTCCCTTATGGAGAAATCTCAACCCTTCCATTTGGCCTGCAAATGGCCTTTCCATGCTGGGCCTGTCATCTCAAAGTATCATTTCCCCTGCACATGTTTTAGCCATATCCTAAGGTCTAGGATCATATATTTCGTCTGTACAGTTAGTAATCCGATTCTAGACCCAAGATCCACTAGGCCATTCCTACAGTTTGTTGTCATTGGGAAATTCAAAGATAAAGAGGCCAAAAGTTGAACGGCTTCAATCCTCCAATGCTGGAGAGTTTTGGGACGTACAATCTGAGACCGGGCCCTTGGAGGTGGAAATGGATTGCATCCAGCCCCTGCCTAGATAGACTTGGTCCAAGCAGGGGCTCTGTGGAGCCCACTGTGATGTATGGGTTTATACCACTCTGTCCATCCATTTTGCCAGATCATTTTACAGTCTATCCAATATTCAAACATTATGTGAATGTTTCCTAATCTGATCCTAATCCAATACACTCGGTGCATCCAAATGGAGCATCATGGAAGTAATGAAATTTGTCTCAAATTCCTTACCAGTGGGTGGCAAAATATTCTTCACAAAGAAGAAAATGGCCTTCTCATGGGTCAGATTCATACTCTTTCGAATCACGTAAACAAATTTCCCCACAGTTAAGTCAGCAGGAACAAGATACTTGCACTCAAAAAATAGCATGTGCAATAAATCAGGCGTTAAGAATGGCTAAAGGAAACATCCAACCAAAAAGAAAATGTAGTGTGTTAGATATCTCCCACTAGTTAGATGAGCAGACAGACGGTGTGGTGTGTGTGAGTGATCCAGGGTTTAATCCAATGCCTTTTTTTAAAGAGGAAACAACAATTTATTATAAAGCCCGCAAAGCGGGAAAAGAATACACATAACTAGCACATGGGATGGGCCATATACCATATCCTGTGGCCAATTGGACAATGTAATCCTTAGATTGAAGGATTTTGAAGGGTGAAAATGGGAAGTCAAATTAACTTCAGTTGACTTCTGATAACCATCCACTTTCTTCCCCAAAACTCCAATGAAATGATTTTGGGACATGGCCCATCCAAGGTAGAAACTAGAGAACCTACCAGATGATAGGTTCAGATTAGGTAAACGTTGTAACATGAACAAAAAACAAGTCACATTATGGGAAAGAAATTGACAAATTCCATTCGCTAATTCTATTATAAGATGATTATAAGAGTAAACACTATGCCATGTTTTGTAATATGACAACTTGCACATTTTTTCTCTCAAAATAATGGTCAGTGTAGCTGCTACAGCTGTCGAAGTTCTGTACTACTGTGTCAAAAGAGAGAGACCAACTAGACTGAGAGCATTCATCATTCATGGTTGAGATACATGTCAATGCAAAACTTTAAAAGCATATTAGACAGTAGGAAAGGCCCATGTTTGTTAGCAAAAAACTACTCAGGTTACAATACTATTACTAGACCATTACAAACATGTAGGTACACAGATATTTTCCCCTAGGATGAGACTCGCATGATGAATAGACCAGGAGACAAAAGGCTGGCTTCTCTAAGCAATAGGTGGTTCTCTATGGCACCTTTCTACTAACTAGACCCACCAGCCTTAAAAAAAACTCATCATTGATCGACAGAGCATTTCACCTAATACATGCATTGCAGATAGACACGACTTTTTTTTTTTTTTTTTGAGCAAGCAACAAAAGCAACTAAATTAAAGAAAAGAGTACGGAACAGAAGTCCTAATCCAAAGGGCTGATTGGCGGATTCCTTTAGAGGATGGGCCCACTACCAAATCATTAGAACCTTTACTTGCAATATTAAACAAGTGGCAACAGAAACATACAAGTGGCAATAGAA
This sequence comes from Magnolia sinica, assembly GCF_029962835.1. Taxonomy (NCBI): domain Eukaryota; kingdom Viridiplantae; phylum Streptophyta; class Magnoliopsida; order Magnoliales; family Magnoliaceae; genus Magnolia; species Magnolia sinica. The sequence goes on along the minus strand of NC_080576.1, from coordinate 81,366,327 downwards.
ACCTGCATACAAGTGGCAATAGAAACATACATGCTTCAACAACAAAATAAAATTAAAATTAAAATTAAAAACCTGAATCAACATGACAAAAAACTTGACATTTAAAAACCTGTCTTTCCAATGGACAAGAAACAAAGCATCTCCTGAAGAAACTGAGTTCTGTTGATTTAATTTGTCTTGACCTTCCATCTGAAATGCAGTGATGCCATTCTCATTACCAGCAAACTGCATATTGATTAGAGATTAGCTAGATTCCTTGCTACTTTCAATTGGTATTGTAATTTCAGCAAGTTTGATTAGAAGCATTCATAAATATAACGTTAACATTCTTTTCAAATGCAGATTGGGGCCTGCATATCAAATGTAGAAGCTTGATATCTATAAAAGATTAGATTAAACTGACAAAAACTAAGATTTCTAATTAACGATTAACCTCCATATAAGTCTTGAGAATTCCCTTCTCCATTCTGAATGGAACACGTAGAATGCTTGCATGATCTGTTCCAAGTACTTTCTCAAGATGTTGATTGCAAGTAGTACCGACTGCATCAGGTAGTAGTCCAGTCACCTATGTTCCATAGCAAAAAAAAATGCATCATGAGGAAGGTAAAAACAAATGAGAATTAGAAATTAGAAGAGAAATCTCATGTTTCTGGCTTCTCCGGACAGGGTGAAACCAAAACCTAGAAATGAGTTGAGCATTTTCCCTTCTAATATCCTCAGCTGACAACATTCTCTTACACCCTCCCATTATGGATCAGTAGGAGCATCCCACGGCTGCAGCTTCGCGGCGGGGTCCACTGGGGGAACAAGATAACTAGCATGTGCACTCTGCACAGGCTAAATTCCCCATCATGTAGAACAACTACACGGAAATTTTTAACTTCATCAAAAAATCACCATCCCCATCGAATCGAACGGGGAAAAATGGCTAAAAGTAAAAAGAAATTATATAATATGAAAAGGGAAAAAGAAAAGATATTCTAAAACAGAAAACCCTTGATTTGAAACAAGAAAAATCAGCTAAAACTCTGAATTGAGCTCTCGATGGGGCAAATGTTGGAGTCGATCGGTGGAGGTGGCGACGCTGGTGGAGTATGGACGGTGGCTGCGGACGAAATTTGTGGTCACAGGGACTACGACTGGTGGAGGAGACGAGGTGGTGACGAGGATAAGATGAAAGGGGTTTCGAAAACCCTAGCACATGGTGTGATCACATATCAACGACGAGTTTGCAGCGAAAGGGGGTTTTGAAAACCCTAGCGAGAGAGAGAGGTTGGGAAACATGGGGCACGAGAGAGAGAGTTTGGGTTTTAGGAGAGGCACGGGCGCGAGAGAGTGGGTTTTGGGAGAGGGGTAGGCGCGCGAGAGAGAGATTTGGGTCGCGCGCGGGATTTTTTTTTTTTTGGGGGGGGGGGGGGGTTGACGGACGACACTTCTAAGTCCTTAATCTTAGATCTTGTGGGGCCCACCGTGATTAATGTTATTTATCTACTCCATCCATTTATTTTAAAAGATCATTTTAAGGGTTGATCCAAAAAATGGGTTAGATCAAAGCCGTAATCGGACCACATAAAATATTAACGATAGAAATTTATTTTTTATTCTTTCTTATGGTGTGGTCCACTTAGACTTTTAATCTACCTACTTTTTGGGCGCATCCACTGAAATTATATATCAGAATTTAGGGGCGGCTTAGATAAAACACATATATTCCAATGGGCCCCATGGAGCCCCTTAAGCACCATCAATCTCTAATGGTGGAATGTATGTTTTAGCTACGGATTAAGTAGGTTTTAGCTACGGATTAAAACCGTACAAAAATCAACAATTTTTTACACACTCAGTGGGACAGTGATTACTGGTACATTTCTTTTAAGAAATCATGAACCAAAGACAGGTTCATCATGCACCTAAGTGGTTAGGTTTGCTATAGAATCCAGTACCATTTTCATTAAACGTGGATAGGGTATCCTCATCTTAGGTTGAGCTTCTTAAGATTTTATCGACAGAAATGTTTGATATGCAAAGAGGAATTCAGCATATCGCTAAACAGTCACAAGTTTAAGTTGAAACATTAGGTAGATAGATAGCCAATAATGCTAAAAACATGAATCAGATAATGACTCTCTTTGTCGAAAAAACACCTGTGGCACCTCGACAATAGGTCGATACTAGTTTTGTCAAAAATTTAGCACCGACACCACTGGTATAACTTGTGGTACCAACACCGCATTCAACACTACGAGTACCTCTTCTTCAACAGAATACGCCTCTTTCAGTATAGGAACTACGGAATCTTTCGCAACCTACCAAGTTTAGACGACTGTAATGGGAGGTTAGGAATGTTATTTCTGAATAAGGAAACCAGGATATACCTATAGAGGGTAGCCCTTCCTTGGGAATCCACCATATAATAGAAGACAAAATCAGGTAGGTCATGAACCACCTCCAATGGCCGAATCTCGCCGTTTGAATTGCGACCAAATTATTCAAATGGTACATGAAGTAGCAGGCCAAGCTCTTAGCCGTATCACTAAATCGATCAACCATAAGCCTTATTCGAAATAGATTGACTAACATTCTCCATTGTCATGGCCGAATTTGTCGTTTTTCGATTAAGATAGTTGTCTTCGACCAAGACGGCCGAATTTGTTGTCTCTCGATTAAGACAGATGAATTCGACCAAGACGATCGGATTTACCGTTTCTTAATGAAGATAGCCGACTTCGATCAAGACGGCCAAATTTACTGTCTCTCAATCAAGATGCCCGAGTTCGACTAAGATGGTTGGATTTGCCATTTCTTAATCAAGATGGCCGAATTTTCCATTTTTCAATCAAGATGGTCGATTTTGATATTTTTTGATTAAGATGGTCAAGTTCAACCAAGATGAGTGAAAATGATGTTTTTGCCCAACCAAGCAATCATATTTATTATGCTAAACAATGAATTAATATTGCCTTCACCTTTTCAACCAAAGGCGAGATGATATGGAGGGTAATATTGTACTCTATTTCTAACAATTTCTAAAGTAATCAAACAAAGATGGATACATGCTATAGTGAAGAAAAGACATAGCATACTAAAGATATTTAAGAATATTTAGAGTGATTTTTACATAATCACAGGTAGCAGGATAACAAGACACAGAGCAATTGAGAGGTATTCAAAAGTAAACTAAGTAGCCGATTGGCATTCAAAAGTCGGATTTGAGAAGTGTCCAAAAGCATAGTGAGGGGCCAAACAGTATCAAAAAGTGACCGATTTTCTCAAAATGCGGTCATACATGTTCATTGTAAGAACATATATGGGTATTTAGGTGCTTGGGGTCAAAGTTACCAGTTTGGATCAAGCCGAATTATCCATTCCGCAGGCCTGCACACACTAAACATGGACAGTCCAAGCCTTCTACTGGTGTAATAGGCGGTTAAGAGAGAAGTACGACAATGTCCAAATTGTAAGGAAAAAAAAGGCCAAATCCCAAAAGATTAGGATCCATCGATCTGGAAAATTCCAAAGCATCCCTAATCTAGCGTGTGTCCCTATAGATTAATGGTTCGGATCACATACTAATGGCCCCACATGCAGGAAATTATCTGCGTAAGCAAGTTATATGTTTGAAGGTGAGCAGAACCTGATTTCCTCTCTGATATGAGTAGGTGGGCACATCTTCATCTTCACCAGTCAGTCTTCTCCGTTGCTACAGAACATATGAGCACGAGTGGCATCTGTCCCCTGGTTTCCGTACTTGTAAGATACTACAAGATTTATCTGGTGCACCGCCACCAACTTCTTTATCCGATGCATTGCACTTAATTCGTACATGTGGCATAACCATCGAAGATCCATACCACTTATCGGGTGTTACCCACAATGGATAGACTACATAGGACAATGGAACTGCTTGGACGATCATAGCCACCTGATCAGTGACCTACAAACGGACGGTACAAAAGAGAGAACAAAATGATCAGCCCTCAAATAAATAAATAAATAAATCACAAGATGGACAGGCGTGTAGTTCAATCTATGGTATTTATGCATGGCCATCCATCCATTCAACCCACTTCATGAGCCGCCCGATCTCAAAGATCAAAAGTAACCATAAAAGTGCCCAATTTAGCAAGGGAGCGGATTATATGTAGCCTCAGACTCGGCCAAGATTTGGGCTCTTACCGTGGACCCACCTTGATGTATGTATCCCATCTTACTCGCCAAATCATTTTAGAACATGATCCCAAAAATTAAGAAAACTCAAATCTCACGTGGACCATACAATAAGAAAAGGTGGTTATTGATCATGAGCTCAAAAGTTTTATAGGAAGGTGAATTATTTTTTTCCCATCATCTAAGTTTTTGTGACCTTATCAACCACATAGATGGCATATAAACTTTATGTCGTGCCTTAGAAAGTTTTTAATAGTAGAGCGCTCAATCACTACTATTTTTTATAGTATGGTCCACTGCTTTCAGTTTTCAACTCCATGCTTAAAATAATCTGGAAGAAAAAACGATGGACAATATTGATATAGAATTCATACATCAAAGTGGGCCCATATCTTCTTCATTTTTTAATTCATGCCCTAAAATAAGCTGGAAAAATGGATGGACAGCGTGGATATAAAACGCATAAATCACGTTAGCCCGACAGCGCCCAACTCATCAACACACGTGATGTTGGCAACACCAACTAATCAGCGTCCATTTAACAAAAGTTCGTCGTAGCTTGATGGTACATTAGCTAGCTCCAACTTGGGAATACCAGCCGTACTTGTCTGGATAGAGGACGAAAGAAGTTGATACGGTGGATGGCTTGTCCACGAACGAACCTGGACATCTTCTTCCTCTTCGTTTTTTTTTTAAACATGGGATGACATCCTCTTATACTATTTCCTGTATCCACGACCGTCGTGTCTTTTCTTCTTTCGTGGTTTCCTCGACTCAGACATGCATAGCTGTAATGGCCAATTCGTAGGTAGCATTTCCGTAATTGAGCTACGTGGAACCTTCATTATAATATTTTCTTCTTAAGTAAGGACATGGCTATCATATGGTACGGCGGCAAGGAAACAGATAGCATATGCCACTTATACAAGCCGCTCCTCGGAAGGGCCGTATGGATGCCCGGGGGAAATGGAATCGGATTGCATGGTTTGTTGACGTCACCAACTTCTGTTGGGTCCCAGCATGACGTATGTTTTATATCCATACAGTTCATCCATTTTGCTAGATTATTTTAGAGATGGGCTCAAAACTGAGACAGATACGAAGCTCAAGCGGGCCACAACACAGAAAGCAGTGGGAATTGAACTTGTACCATTGAAAACTTCTTCAGGGCACAGAAATTTTGAATCAAGCTGATATTTGTGTTTTCCCTTCATTCAGGTCTGTGTGACCTTATGAACAGGTTGGATGGAAAATAAACATCAAGTGGGGCCCACAGAAGGTTTCAACAGTTGGTCTCATTGTCCCCGCAGATTTCTATGGCGTGTGGTCTACTCAAGCATTGGATCTGCCTCATTTGACTTCTCGAATCCACGAGGAAAGAAAGCAGAAAATAGAAATAAATTCTAATAAATTCGAAATTGATTGATGAATTGTTAAAAACGAGTTTACAACCCTTTAAATAAGGGTATCAAGCAATGGGAAAGAAATCATAATCAAACTACAACTCAAACTCCTAGAATCCGCGACTTACTATAAATAGTAAACTTACTATTTATAGACGGTCGTGATGTCTACTAGTGCGCAAGGTTTTCGGCCAAAAATAGTAAGTGTCCTATTTGGCTTCACCAAACCGTTCCCCTAATTATTCTAAGCTCTTTTCACGTTGGGCGCAACTCCTAAAGCCCAACGGATGAAGAGTTATAATCAAACTAAAACTTACTATTTATAGTAAAAACGAAATTAAAACAGGAAAACAACCGTCAATCAAGGGGTTTTTCACAATTCCGGGCTGCGCAACCCGGCGTAGCGGGGTTGGTTGGCTAAAGTAGCTCGTTCTACCCCAAAATCATATATTTTACGTCAGCTAACTCATTCCGGATTGCGAGATACGCCCGATCTAAGGTCCGATGGTCCGGATCACTTCTGTCGTCGACCGGGCCTTTTCTGATCCATCTTGGCCATGAAACTGTCCGCGACCCGCTCTACATCAGTCCCCTCCACTTCAAAAGAACTCGTCCTCGAGTTCTCATCCTGCGCTGGTTCATGATACTCGGTCAGGTCCGCGACGTTGAAAGTCCGTGAGATTGCCATGTCATCTGGAAGATCAACAACATAAGCGTTGTCATTGATCTTTCGGATAATTGGTACCGGTCCAATCTTTTTATTCTTCAACTTGTTGTACGTTCCGGTCGGAAATCGTTCTTTGCGCAGATGGACCATTACTTGGTCACCCACCTCGAACACTTTTTGTCGCCGATGCTTGTCGGCTTGCTCCTTGTATTTTTCGTTCGAGGCATGTAGCTTGGTTTGTACTTCAGCATGAATGCCCATGATCTTGTCAGCCATATGTTCCGCTGCAATGCTCATGCCTGGAAACTTGGGCAGAGGGACCAAGTCTAGTGTGTGGCGAGGTACTCGTCCATAAATAACCTGGAACGGGAATTTTCCTGTCGAGCGGTTCACCATGTTGTTGAATGCAAACTCCGCTTGAGACAAGGCCAAATCCCACTGCTTCGGTTTTTCTCCTGAAATACATCGAAGGAGGTTTCCCAACGTGCGATTCACAACCTCATTTTTTTCGTCAGTTTATGAGTGGTTGGCGCTATTGAACTGAAGTCGTGTATCGAATCGAGTCCACGAAGTTCGCTAAAAGTGGTTAATGAACTTCATGTCACGATCAGAAGTAATAATCTTGGAAGCCCTGTGTAGCCGCATAACTTCTCTGAAGAATAGATTCATCACGTGTGTTATATCAAGAGTCTTCTTTCATGGAATAAAGTGTGTCATCTTGGAGAAACGATATACTACAATGAACACCGAATCCATGCCGTGTTGTATTCATGGGAGACTAAACATGAAGTCCATAAATAAATCCACCCAAGAGCCACCAAGCACGAGTAACGGAGTGCAGAGGCCCATATTATGAGATTGCCTCATGGAAGTCTGACAAATATAACAACGTTGGATAGTCTTTCTCACATCACGTACCAATTGCGGCCAGTAATACCGTTCTTCCACAAGAGCTCGCGTCTTGTCTCGCCCAAGGTGTCCACTGAGGCCACCTCCATGTAGCTCTTGGATTATCTGTTCCCTTAGCGAACTGTTTGGGATGCACAGTCGATTTTCCTTGAAAAGGAACCCGTCTTGCATATGTAAGTCACCGGGGTGACCTTCTTGGCATCTAACCCATGCGTCCTTGAAGTCGTCGTCATCGGCATATATGTCTTTGAGGCGCTCGAACCCGACAACCTCATTGCTCATAGTGACTAACAAAGTTGCACGGCGACTCAGTGCATCAGCTACCTTGTTCTGTTGCCCTGACTTATGTTTTAGTACGAATGTGAATTCCTGCAAAAATGAGATCCATCTAGCATGCACACGGTTAATGTTAGCTTGACTATTAATGAATTTGAGAGCTTGATGGTCCGTGTAAAGTATGAATTCCCTCTGAATCAAATAATGTCGCCAGTGTCACAGTGCCTGGACCACCGCATATAACTAGATCTCATATGTAGACCACTTTTTGCGTGCATCGATAAGTTTCTCACTGTAGAAGGCTACCGGCCTACCTTCTTGAGACAAAACTCTCCCAATTCCGACATATGAGGCATCACATTCGACTTCAAACAGTTTGTCGAAGTTGGGAAGTACAAGAACCGGGGTCGTGGATAATCTGCGCTTGATTTCGGCAAAGCTCCTGTCGGCTTCGTCAGTCCACTGAAACTGCCCTTTCTTCATGCAATCTGTGATTGGTGACACAATGGTACTGAAATTTTTCACAAACCGACGATAGAATGTCGCCAGTCCATGAAAACTTCGCACTTCGTGAATATTTGTAGGAACCGGCCATTCTCTGATTGCCTTCACCTTTTCCTCATCCACCCGAATGCCCGTGGATGTGACGACAAAACCCAAAAACAATAGGCTATCAGTCATGAAGCTGCACTTTTTTAAATTGAGGTACAGTTTATTTTTAGTGAGCACTTGAAGGACCTTCTTGAGGTGTTCCATATGGGTGGTTTCGTCTTGACTGTATATCAAAATATCATCGAAGTAAACCACAACGAACCGCCCAATGAAAGGTTTCAGAACTTGGTTCATCAATCTCATAAATGTGCTAGGCGCATTCGAAAGACCGAAGGGCATGACCATCCATTCATATAATCCTTCCTTGGTCTTAAAGGTTGTTTTCCACTCATCACTCGACCGTATTCGAATCTGATGGTAGCCGTTCCTTAAGTCCAATTTAGAAAATATTTTTGCACCCTCTAGCATGTCCAGCATATCGTCCAACCGTGGTATAGGAAACCTGTATTTTATGGTGATTTTATTGATGGCTCGGCTGTCGACACACATGCGCCAACTCCCATCTTTCTTTGGAGTTAATAGAGCTGGTACAGCACATGGACTCATGCTCTCTCGAATAAGACCCTTACGGATCAACTCCTCTACTTGTCCCTGCAGAATCTCGCACTCATTCGGACTCATTCGATAATGGGGACGATTCGGTAAACTGGACCCAGGGACAAAGTCGATATAGTGTTGGATATCCCGCATGGGGGGTAACCCATCGGAAAGGTCATCGGGCCAGATTTCTTTGAATTCATGTAGCAGGGGCCTTAGTCTTTCAGGGATGTTGGTAGGCTCGAGTTCTTCCCCTTTTACAATTAATGCATAAGTCTGTCCTATTTTCTTAAATTCTTCCATGAAGTCTCGTATGGTTAAGAGAAAATGGCCCTCCACTTTAGAAGTTTCAAGTGGTCTCTCTAGATCCATAGGGGCCAATATGGTCTTCCGGCCGTCCTTGATGAAGATATATATATTATCTTGCTCTTTATGAGTGGCGTCACGGTCAGATTGCAAAGGCCGACCGAGTAGTATGTGACATGCTTCCATGTCAACCACATCGCATACTACTTCATCCTTATAATGTTTGCCAATTGAAAAGGATATGGTGCACCGTTCAGTTACCTCTATTTCGCTGACCTTCTTGATCCAACCAATTGTATATGGAGAGGGATGATGCTCCGTTTTCAATTACAGTTTTTCCATCATGACCTTGGAGACGATGTTCTCACTGCTCTCATTGTCAATGATCACGTCACAAACCTTTCGATTCACCGTACACCTAGTGCGGAAGATGTTATGCCACTGTGGATGCACTTCTTTTCTTGGCATATATAATAGTCACCTCACGACAAGTGACTCGCCGTGATCTTGCTGAATCCAACCAGAATCATCCGCCTCGTCCTTGGTGGTATGCTCCTATTCTTTAATATCTGGATCTTCATAAGCGTTATCAGCACTACCATCATTGATGGCGAGGTTTGCCACTTTTCGCTGGGGACAAGTATTTGATAGGTGGCCCGGTTGGCCACAACGATAGCAGTTATCGGGCCTTGGCCGAGCATAGGGGTTCGGGATTCTACTTGGACCAGCAGCAGTCGATACGCCCCTTTGGGGTCTAGCTTGCCCACTTCCCTGATCTCGGTTCTCAAACGTAGGAGGTTGAGTGCGTGCTCCTACGGGCTCCTTTCCCTTAGGCTGTGCAGTTCCTAGACCTGCCATAGGGATCCTTGCAGTAAGATAGGTCCGTGTGTTAGGACGTTCAAGTTGCGCTTCTGCCCGAGTAGCCAACTTGATCGCATCATTCATCGTCCAGACGGACTGCATCTGGACCCGATCCTGGATAGCCATACGCAATCCACCGTTGAATCGGGCGACTTGCTGCGATTCAGTCTCGACCAAATCGTTACGCGCCGCCAGGCGGTAAAATTCTTCTGCGTATTCTCTCACCGACCGACTACCCTGTCGACAATTTTGGTATTGTTGGAATAATACCTGATCGTAATCGCTAGGGAGGAATCGGGCACGTAGTATCTGCTTCATCCGCTGTCAGGTGCGGATTGGTGCTTTCATTTGCCTTGTTCGCGCGAGTTGCAGTTGTTGCCACCAAGCTAAAGCTCCTCCTTTCAACTTGTAGACCACGAGCTTGACCTTCTTTGCTTCGGGATGTCCATATAGTCAAAAATCATTCAACTTCGAAAGCCAATCAAGAAATCCTCAATGTGTAGTTGGCCATTGAAGCTAGGAATATCAACCCTCATCTTGAATTCTCGATCCGTTCGATCTACTCGATCGCCGCCATGTCCGGGGTATTGGAAGAGTATGTCGTCGATTTCCTCCTCACCGGAGCCCCCTTCCTCGGGAATGACCCTTGGATGCACTGTTGGTACTATCCTGCGAATCAGGGCGATTAATTGGGGGTGGAGGATTGCCACCAGAACACGGAGTTGCCTTAGGTTTTCCACCAAGAGATCCGCTATGCGGTCGATGGAAGCTCGCACCCTTGCATGGCTTGCGATTCTCTCGTTGCGCTTACTTCAAAAGTGCGCCGTTAAAGGTAAATTCCTGAGCACCACTCATGGGATTGTTGCCCAACTCGTCGTTAGAAGCCATCAATCCGAGGAGAAACCTCGCTCTGATACCAAACTGGATGCAGGGGAGGACGTGAGGTCGAGCAACGTCTTCCTCAAGAGGATAACTATTCTGAATCCACGGAACTTTTCCGGACTCCTCACAGAGACTTCTCAAATCCACGAGGAAAGAAAGCAGAAAATAGAAATAAATTCTAATAAATTCGAAATTGATTGATGAAATATTAAAAACGAGTTTACAACCCTTTAAATAAGGGTATCAAGCAATGGGAAAGAAATCATAATCAAACTACAACTCAAACTCCTAGAATCCGCGACTTACTATAAATAGTAAACTTACTATTTATAGACGGTCGTGATGTCTACTAGTGCGCAAGGTTTTCGGCCAAAAATAGTAAGTGTCCTATTTGGCTTCACCAAACCGTTCCCCTAATTATTCTAAGCTCTTTTCACGTTGGGCGCAACTCCTAAAGCCCAACGGATGAAGAGTTATAATCAAACTAAAACTTACTATTTATAGTAAAAACGAAATTAAAACAGGGAAACGACCGTCAATCAAGGGGTTTTTCGCAATTCCGGGCTGCGCAACCCGGCATAGCGGGGTTGGTTGGCTAAAGTAGCTCGCTCTACCCCAAAATCATATATTTTATGTTCGATAACTCATTCCAGATTGTGAGATATGCCCAATCTAAGGTCCGACGGTCCGAATCAGGTCTGTGTGACCTTATGAACAGGTTGGATGGAAAATAAACATCAAGTGGGGCCCACAGAAGGTTTCAACAGTTGGTCTCATTGTCCCCGCAGATTTCTATGGCGTGTGGTCTACTCAAGCATTGGATCTGCCTCATTTTTGGATCCATGCCTTAAAATGATCTCGCCAAATGAACGGACGATATGGATATACACATACATCATTTTGGGGCCCACAGAAGTTGGTGACGTCAATACGCACACAACTCAATCCAATCAGGTTGGTCTGATTATCTCTTGGGACCCACATTCAATGCGGATTATCAGTAAATATTTTCTGGAAAGCAGACTCTTGTTGGCACTGAACCACCTGATGAGTGGTCTGGTATAGTATTTTTGCAGTTGTGTAAACATGATATTGGTTCGCCTGATTGATTAGGGCGGCATTGGGCTGGATAGCCTGCCAGACCCAACAAGCCCAGCCCCATATTTGGGCCGCTTGGCCATGGGCCAGGATTAGGCCTTGCATACATGGCTCGATCAAGTTTTGGATTTGGGCTCAAGTTATTTCAGCCCGACCAAACGTCACCCAGTCCAACCTGATTTATATGCACGTGTGTTGTAGCATACAAATTTGTCATTCTAATCTTTAGCTAGGCCACCATTTATTTGAAAAGCCAATGGTTGATTTTGTTCCTTTGAAATGTTTATTTTTTGGTGCATGTGTGGCTCATTTGATAAATGAAGAGGTTAGGAAATTTAATAGGAAAAGTGAGATTTTATCATTTTTCTGGTGTTGGGCTGAATCAAGTGGCCTTGGACCCAACCAAAAAAAATGGTCAGGCTTGGGCTATCTATGCTGGCCCAGTTGGGCTCAGACCTTGTGTCAAGTTGGCCCAGGCCTAGCCTGACCCAGCCCCAAGTGGGCGCATTGCCACCCCTCTTAATAAACTGCTTGGATCTTGCACATTTGCTTTGAAAGTCGTTCTGGCAACCAACATTAGGACTTGGGTCCCTACTCATGCCTCCATAGTAGACTCACAAGAGTATCAACACGAGATCTCAGTGTTCGAGTACCTATTGTGGTGAAATCACACTGTGGTGCGTGTGTGGGTGTGTGTAAGGTGTGAGTGCACGTGTAAAAAAAACAATATTAGGACTTCCTTTTGGAGCAAGTTCTTTTCTCTCTTTTTTTCCAAAAAACTTCCAGGAATTCAATATTAAAACTTCTTCACTTGAATGTAGATAATTATTTTTATTTTCCTTCTCAACCGACTATACCCATGCCGAACATCAAGAGAACCGCTATATATGGGTTAAGTTCGGTCCAGTCCCATCGTACTCATGCCCGAGGTAACTGGGTTCATGGTCTTGCCAGGTTTGGATCCCTATGGATCTGGCCCTAGTTCTTGGATACCCAAACCTAGTTCCAGTCATGTTTAGGTACCCGTGGGGTCTTCGAATCTAGGTTTACAATTTGTTTCAGTGATAAGAACATTTATATGGTTGGGCACACCAACGGATGATTTAAATTGCATACGCGTTATTCATGTTGACACGTGTATGGTGTTTAAATAGGATCTCATTAATGTTTGGCTTAGGAAACCCCATTTTGAACCTAAAATCATCCATATATATTACATAAATATAACTGGACACAACCCGGACCCGGATAGACAAGTAGAGCTATACACGAGCAGCAAATACTCAGTAACTCACTACAAGAAATCCCACTTTTAGAGACGAAAATTTTCATCGCTAAAAGCCAAAATTTCGTAGCTAAATTCGTCGCTAAAACACCGGTGTAAAAGGGTTTTATCGGCGAAAATTTTGAATCGTCGTCAAAGGCAATCTTTTTAGCGACGAAAATTTTTGCCGCTAAAAAAACTTCACAAGACTTTTAGCAGCGAAAATTTTCGCTGCCAAAAATATACGTTCACTTTTAGCGATGACCTGTCTAATCTGCATCCTTGCTTCGAGAACTAATTAAGTTCCCACTATCATCGACCGTTGAAGAAGCACCTACTACCATTTATGATTTTTGTTTGTTTTGAACCATTTTCCGTCCACCATAGGGCAAAGAGATGGTTGGTACAGGTTTTTGCCACACATGTATTATGGAGAGACGGGTCTACCATATTTTTGTTCTGACGGAGACATGCTAAGGACTGTATAGTACTCTGAACATCTCACCCACAGTTTACATCATGGACGGATCCCAGGTAAGAAAGGTTTTAAAAGATGGTACCTTCTCTTTCATTTGTCACAATCAAACACACAGCTGCAGCAGGCCCACATTTCATTATCATTGATCAAAGACCATGAAATTCATCGAGCCGAGCACGAGCTGGGACTCGAGCCGTCCAAGTCGAGCATGAGCTGGGTAAAGCTCGACTCGGCTCGACTCGTGTACACCTCTATAGACCAACGAGAACTACTTTAACTAGTTCCACCTGGACCCGACTGGAACTGTTTAGAGCCTGTTTGTAACCGGGTCTATATGGTGAGACCCAAACCTAACATGATTTCTTAAAGGGTCCAAAAGATGGGACTTAGCCTCACCCATTAACAACCTTACTTCTACCAATCAAATTTACATGGCATATTCAAATCTACATATCAACAATTTGGATTGATTAAATTAGTGGCCATGAATATGTGGACTATGAGCATGCAACTAGCCTCATTTTAGCGTGATCCCATTATGTACACAATAATAGGAATGACCCTATGGTTTGGACTATTGTCGAACAAGCTATGGACAATGCACATGGAACAAGTCATGGTTGACAGTAGAACTATTAACGCTCTCAAAGATAAATTTAAATAGAGCACCGATGAGAGAGCGTTGTATACCTATGATACCAAAGCTCTCAATGCTATTTACTGTGCGGTTTCTCCTAAGGAATTTAAACTTAATTGTACATGTAAAACGGGTAAGGAAGCATGGGACATATTGGAAGTCTCTCATGAGGGAACTAGCACAGTAAAAATATCTAAACTTCATCTCTTAATGACCCAATTCAAAAACAATAGAATGGAAGAGTCTGAAACTTTCATTGAATTTTATTCTAAACTTAATGATATTTACAATTCCATGTGAAATTTAAGAAACAAGATTCTAGATTATCGTATATATAGGAAAATTCTTAAATCCATTCCAAATAGGTTCACTACCAAGATAGCCTCGATAGATGAGTGTAGGAATATACATAAGATGAATGTAGAAGAACTCTTAGGTTCCCTACAAATATATGAACTACACTTTAAGATCACCTCTATAACAAATAAACCAGTTGTCCTTAAAACATCTCATAAGCATTCACGTAAGTATAAGATTATTGAATCGGATAGTGATAGTGATGATAAGAATAAGAATGAAGATTTTGAAAAAAAAAATTCAAGAAATTTATCAAATTGAATAGAGGGAAGAGTTGTAACAAGAAGGGCAAGATGGTTAAGCATCATAAAGAAAAATTTGCTAAACAACCTAAGCAGGTCCAATGTTATAATTGTAGGGGTTATGAACATATTGACACCGATTGCTCTAGCAAAGTAAGATCAAAAGGCAAGGCTATGGTGACAACATGTGATGATATATACGAGTTTGAATCTGCTTCAGAAGACTCCTTTAGTGTTAAAGACCTTAGTTACTTATGTGTCATAACAGCCTACACCACGGTATCCCTCCCTAGAGACTTGAGAGACCATAACACCTCGGGTAGGTGACCTTAGAAGGTCCATTTGGTCCGAATTGTTAAATCAGAGGATTTCAGCTTCTTTAGTGAACACCATAGGAAAATCAGAAGACTTAACCTCTTTTTATGCTGAATAGTTAAATTCAAGGATTATAGCCTCATTTATTTTGATAGTTTAAACTTTAAAGTTATTGAATCTTTGTATCATATATTTTTATCTTAGACTGTCATTGATCACTCCCAATTTAATTGGTATATCCTTTGAATAACCATAATAAGCATGCTCCATGTCTTTAATATTTATATACACCCATATTCCCTTATTAGTATGTTCCTTATAATTGGTAAACCTATGACTTATAAAATTTCTCTATGCTATATTTTTATTGGTATATATATTGTAATTAACTCTTTATCAAATACTAATAAAAAGATAAGAGAAAGATCAAGTCTCACCAACACAAATGTATTATGTTTTTACAGGATTTGTTTATTGTTGTAAGGATTGATGAAGTTAGGGGGAGCATTGCAAGTGTTTCATGTCTTACTGTATTTGAATTGTAAATTATTTATATTTGACATGTAATATTTATACTTGTTTTGGTATGTCATTGGTATGAACCATGACATTGTCTAAGTTAAGTTTTTATTACGTAATTGACAAAGGGAAAATTGTTAATACACTAATTTATGCACCTTGTTTGTTAATCACGTGATTCTATGTGTCATGTAATCGGTTGAGCCCTTAGAAGCTGAAGACCGAAAACACAAGAGGACATGAAGCATCAATGAGTAAAGAACAGGTAAATAAGGTGCCTTGGTGATCCTAACCTTGACCTAAAACAACTATGAACCTCTACATGATCCTTGCCTTAATAGAAAATTCTTGTGTGATCATCCCTTAACCTTATGAGCCTAATTGGAACATGATAAGATATGTTATTAGAGCTCTCGAGCTGTTGGAAAACAGATCGCCCAAACCAGTGGACTAAAGGGTGTGCTCGAGTGAAACTCGATCGATCAAGTCAATCAACCAAACATGGCCAAAAACGTCCAACAAGCTCTAGCCTAAATGTGAATTAGTTAGAGCGCTCGAAGCACAAGCTCGATCAATCGAGGAATCCTAGATTCCTCTCGGCCGATCGAGCTCGATAGATTGAATATGGCCAAAATAGTCCAACGAGTTCTCTGGATTATTTTTGGCCTAACTCGATCGATCGAGCCTAGCCGTTAGAGATCCATTAGAGTATTTTATTATATATATATTGCATTCAGGTCTTTGGGCAAATCATGGATTTTATCATTTTAGAGACTGGTGTATTCAAAGTTCTACCAAACCACCTAGGCTCTATCCCAATGAGATCCATGCTCTCTTATTGGCGATTCTTCACTCTAATGAGCATTCCAAGCTCCTCTATAAGAAGATCATAATCTCAAGCTGTCTCTAGAGTTTAGACACAGATTTTGTTAGCAAATTCTAGTATCTATCAACCTCTAAAGTGTCCATCTAGGTAAATCTTTTAGGCATTATAACTTTCCATTACTTGTAGGAGATTCACCCAACCTCCCATTACCTTGGTCACTGCAAAGGAGGATCACATAAAAAGTATTTGATCTTAGAGCTAAAGCAATGGCAATGCATTGACGTCAACGATTGGAGGAGCAAAAGGGGAGCTGATTGAAGCATAAGAGAGCATCGATCAAGTAACCTAAAACGATGTGTCAGAGGGGCTCAATTCAATAAGTGTCATGCATGAGTCCATAATCTCTTTCATATTGATGGTAAGAGTTTGTTACCCAAATTTGATTGGTTCTTGTGTAGGACTTATGCTCTTGTATAGAGTCGAATTCACCGGACATGGGTGTGTACGTGTTAGTCTCTGCGGGAGCCTCCTGTGGGAGTAAATGTAGGTCATTGAACTAGGACCGAAGTTCGTGGCTAGCCTATAGAAAACCACATAAGTCTCTGAGGGAGCTAGTCCTTATGTGGGATTGTAAAGGTTAGAGGTGAACATTAATTAAAACCTCTAATAGTGAAATCTGGTACACTCATGGGTTAAGTGCGTCCGCCAAGAGTAGAGTAGGGAAACCGAACGACTATACATGCTTATATTTGGGATTATCTTTGAGCACTTGTTTAATTATGCTTATGAGATTGAATGATTAATTATATGTATGCATAATTAAATGAATGCTACGAGTTGATAGTTAGTAAATCCCACACGCATGTACACTATCATATATAGACTAGTAGCTTCATTGGAATATAATTTGTAGTATATGTGATTGAATCCACTAACGGCTTGGAAGCATTAATGTTAAATTGCTTTACTAAGCCTTAATTGAAAATTAGTTTAGGTAATTATATGTTTAATTGGCTAAAATTGTATTTGCTCATAATCCCCCTTCCCCCTCCTAGGATCGTTCTATAGCTCCATCAAGCTTACACATATAACCCATGGCCCACCGCCACGTGCAATTTCACACTGGTCTTTAAGCATAAACAGTCAATCAACACACATGTAATGTATGCATGATTGACAAGCCTTTACTAAACTAAATTCAAACAGAAGTATTGGGGAAGCTAGAATGTCACAATCATAACAAGAATCAAATAGATAGGATCGTGTGGCTTATCACTAGTCATCCAAAATCCCAATTTGAGTTCATCACTCAACATAATTGAATAAGGGATCAAATGGTAAAGGTCTCAATGTCCAATCATAAAATCAACATGGTAATGGGTCGTCACACAAGATCAATGATTGTAGGGTCGTTACCTACATCGGTGCTCAAGACTCACTGTAAGATTACCAAATCAATATAGGTCAAAGATAGCATAAACACAATGTCCCATACCACCATGCCTAGATCATGAGCTTTAATATGTAGGATCCAATGCTCAAGGTTCTCAGTGGGGCTTGTCACTTAGTACAAGCTGATATCTCAGACATTGTGTCCCATACCACCATGCCTAGCTCATGAGACTTGATACGTACGATTGTAAGTGATTGCACAATAATGATAATTGTGGTATTTTAGATTCCATAGGATGTTCAACAACGTTCAATACAACTATGATCATCTCTAAATTAGACTGAACTGGTGGATCAAACGAACTTCGATGAGATTGGTCGGGCTAGAGTCGATCAGCCATGTTCCACCCAAATTGATCAAACAAGTCTATAACGGCCAAACCCTAGATAGGTAGTTCACATATTCACAATTTTTTAAAGACTAATTCAAAGCAATATGGGTATCATTACAAGAAAACTCACTTTTATCGATGAAAATTTTCGTCGCTAAATCCAATTTCTTCGTAGGTAAAAGGTTTTACTAACGAAAATTTTCATCGGTAAATTCGTCGGTAAAACACCGAAGGTAAAGGCTTTTACCGACGAAAAAAGTTACGTCAGCAAAGGTAAGACTTTTACCGACGAAAATTTTCATCCGTAAAAAAATAAGTAAAAAACTTTTACCGATGAATTTTTTTGTCGGTAAAAAATAAGTAAAAAACTTTTACCAATGAATTTTTTCGTAGGTAAAAATATTTACAAAACTTTTACCGACAAAGTTTTTCACCGGTAAAAAATAAGTAAAAAACTTTTACCGATGATTTGTTTTGAAGGTAAAAATATTTCATGATACTTTTACCTACGAAACTTTTCGTAGGGAAAAATATTTACAAAACTTTTACCGACGATTTTCCGTAGGTAAAAATATTTCACGATACTTTTACCTACGAAACTTTTCGTAGGTAAAAATTTTTACAAAACTTTTATCGACAAATTGTTTCGTCGGTAAAAAATAAGTAAAAAACTTTTACCCACGAATTTTTTCGTAGGTAAAAATATTTACAAAACTTTTCCCTAAAGCTATAACCTTAACCTATTCGCAATTCCCTAAAGCTATAACCTATAACCTATAACCTAACCTAAACCTAAACCTTAAACCTAAATATATTCTCAAATCCCTAAACCTAAACCTACACCTAATCCTAATCTCAACTCCTTAACTTAAACTTAAACTTGAAAACCCAAACCTAAACTCGAACCCGAACCCGAACGTGATTTCCTAAACCTAAACCTAAACCTATAGCCTTAACCCAAACCTAAAACCTAAATGTATTCTCAAATCCTTAAACCAAAACCTACACCTAATCCTAATCTCAACTCCCTAACCTAAACCTAAACCTAAACTTGAAAACCCAAACCTAAACCCGATTCCGAACCCGAACCCGATTTCCTAAACCTAAACTTTAACCTATTCTCAATTCCCTAAAGCTATAACCTATAACCTATAACCTAACCTAAACCTAAACCTAAAACCTAAATGTATTCTCAAATCCCTAAACCTAAACCTACACCTAATCCTAATCTCAACTCCTTAACCTAAACCTAAACTTGAAAACCCAAACCTAAACCCGAACCCGAACCTGATTTCCTAAACCTAAACCTTAACCTATTCTCAATTCCCTAAACCTTAACCTATAACCTAACCTAAACCTAAACCTATAACCTACACTTATAACCTAAACCTAAACCTATAACCTAAACCTGTAACCTTAACCTAAACGTAAAACCTAAACCTAAACCTAAAACCTAAATGTATTCTCAAATCCCTAAACCTAAACCTACACCTAATCCTAATCTCAACTCCCTAACCTAAACCTAAACCTAAAATTGAAAACCCAAACCTAAACCCGATCCCGAACCCGAACCCGATTTCCTAAACCTAAACCTTAACCTATTCTCAATTCCCTAAAGCAATAACTTATAACCTAAACCTAAACCTTAACCTAAACCTTAACCTAAACCAAAACCTATAACCTTAACCTAAACCAAAACCTATGACCTAAACCTTAACCTATAACCTATAACCTATAACCTAAACTTAACCTTAACATAAACCTAAAACCTAAACCTAAACCTTAACTTATAACCTAAAACCTAAACCTAAACCTAAAACTTAAATGTATTCTCAAATCCCTAAACCTAAACCTACACCTAATCCTAATCTTAACTCTCTAACCTAAACCTAAACCTAAACTTGAAAACCCAAACCTAAACCCGATCCCGAACTCGGACCCGATTTCCTAAACCTAAACCTTAACCTATTCTCAATTCCCTAAAGCTATAACCAATAACCTAAACCAAAACCTATAACCTAAACCTAAAACCAAAACCTAAACCTAAAACTTAAATGTATTCTCAAATCCCTAAACCTAAACCTACACTTAATCTTAATCTCAACTCCCTAACCTAAACCTAAACCTAAACTTGAAAACCCAAACCTAAAACTGATCCCGAACCCGAACCCGATTTCCTAAACCTAAACCTTAACCTATTCTCAATTCCCTAAAGCTATAATTTATAACCTAAACCTAAACCTTAACCTAAACCTAAACCTATAACCTTAACCTAAACCTAAACCTAAACCAAAACCTATGACCTAAACCTTAACCTATAACCTAAACTTATAACGTATAACCTAACCTTAACATTAACCTAAACCTAAAACCTAAATGTATTCTCAAATCCCTAAACCTAAACCTACATCTAATCATAATCTCAACTCTCTAACCTAAACCTAAACCTAAACTTGAAAACCCAAACCTAAACCCGACCCTGAACCCGAACCCGATTTCCTAAACCTAAACCTTAACCTATTCTCAATTCCCTAAAGCTATAACCTATAACCTATAACTTATAACCTATAACCTAAACCTAAACCTTAACCTAAACCTAAACCTTAACTTAAACCTAAACCTATAACCTTAACCTAAACCAAAACCTATAACCTAAACCTTAACTTATAACGTATAACCTATAACCTAAACTTATAACCTACAACATAACCTTAACCTAAACCTAAAACCTAAACCTAAACCTATAACCTAAAACCTAAACCTATAACCTAAAACCTAAATGTATTCTCAAATCCCTAAAGGCTTGTTTGGTTTTCCATAATCCAAGTAAATCGCTGTAAAGAAGTAATTATTACATTTTTTCACTTGTTCGGAAATGAGAGAGTAATTTCACCTAGAAAACTGGCCCAAAAATGTTGACTTAAATTCATGGGCCCCACCATAATGTATATAATATATCCGTGTCGTCCATCTGTTTTATTATAATATTTTCAGGCTTGATCTGAAAAAATTAGGAAGATCTAATGTTCAATTGGCCCACATGAAAGGAAACAATGGACTTAATTTGTCCACTGTTGAAAGTTGATTCTTTTACTAGGCCCACAATGAGGTTTATTCACCATCTAACCCGTGCATAGGGTCACATGGACATGGATAAGTGAAAAATATAAATATAAGCCTGATCTAAAATTTCTACGGGCCTCAACAAGTTTTTAATGGTAGGCATTCAATTCTCATAATTTCGTGTGGTGTGGTCCACTTGAACTTTGGATTTGCCTAATTTTTGGGCTCATGCGTTAAATTCATTTGGCATAATGAATGGGCAGTGTGGATAAGCCACACACATTATGGTGGGCCCCATATTTATTTTACAAATTCCTCAATTTAAGTGCTTCAAAAGTAACTAGTCAAGTCGGCATTGGGAAAGATACAGGTAATTACCTTGGTAAATAACGATTACTCATTTACAAGGTAATTACACTTGAGCCAAAAAACCAAACAGGCCCTAAACCTAAACCTACACCTAATCCTAATCTCAACTCCCTAACCTAAACTTAAACCTAAACCTAAACTTGAAAAACCAAACCTAAACCCAATCCCGAACCCGAACCCGATTTCCTAAACCTAAACCTTAACCTATTCTCAATTCCCTAAAGCTATAACCTATAACTTATAACCTATAACCTAAACCTTAACCTAAACCTAAACCTAAACCTAAACCTAAACCTAAACCAAAACCTATAACCTAAACCTTAACCTATAACCTATAACCTATAACCTAACCTTAACCTAAACCTAAAACCTAAACCTAAACCTATAACCTAAAACCTAAACCTAAATCTAAAACCTAAATGTATTCTCAAATCCCTAAACCTAAACCTACACCTAATCCTAATCTCAACTCCCTAACCTAAACCTAAACCTAAACTTGAAAACCCAAACCTAAACCCGATCCCGAACCCGAACCCGATTGATGTAATAATGTAGCCCAATCACATGGCAACAAACAAGAAAATCTTGCTTTGTTGACAAGCATACTTGAACTCAAGCATCACAATGCATCTATTTCCATCTCCACTATCTATCTCTTATAACATAGATTATTTGAGGTTTGTATTTATCTTATTTTTAGAGTCATGTCCTAACACAATATGATAATATTAATAGACAAGGTGGATTTGTCACCAACATTATTCCAAGACCCATATAACTTCTCCTTATAGGAAGTTGGGTAGGGCACATGCAGCTTGAATCCATCAAAGGAGATAAGGATCACCTCTCATATGTTCTCTC
Organism: Magnolia sinica; assembly: GCF_029962835.1. Classification (NCBI taxonomy): domain Eukaryota; kingdom Viridiplantae; phylum Streptophyta; class Magnoliopsida; order Magnoliales; family Magnoliaceae; genus Magnolia; species Magnolia sinica. Next base: position 81,343,891 of record NC_080576.1, on the reverse strand, counting down.
TCTTTTCATTTGTTTTTTTCATAGGATTGTTTATTTTGTGGTGTCTGCTCACGTACAACATTTTATCATGTTAATATAATTATAAGTGGCCTAATCTCACCTTTCTAAAAACAACTAATAATAATTTCTACCTGATGAGAAATCACCAAGTACCATTAGGCTCAACCCAAAAGATAAATCAGCATTTTCTTTTTTTCCTTTTCTTTTAACACACACTCATACGCTAGAGTCGCTTACGGCCACAATGGGTACTTGAACTCGTGACCTTGTATTGAAACTATTTTGAATCTACCATGAAGGCATGAGTAAGGACCTAGGTGTGTGTGCATAGTCGGCGATGTGTTCACCACACTGAATTTTGTGAGCCCCACCAGGAAATAGGCTATGAATAATTTTTTGTATTTTATTTATGATGTTAAACTTATATGTATTTATGCGTGGATGAATGTGATGTGGATAAGATTGTTTGTGTTTGGATGGATGTAGTTTATGTTTGGATGAATGTAGTTTATGTTTGGATGGATTTACGTAGTTTGGGTTTAGATGGATGTGAATGTGAATATGATGAAATATATTATATAACAGGTGTATATCAGGAAGAATATATTGTAATAGATACATCAGGAATTTTGTGTTGGAAAAAAAAGAAGAAGAGACTTTTACCTACGAAATATTTCGTCAGTACAAGTCCCATCCACGTTTTTTACCTACGAATATTTTTATAGGTAAAAGTCTCCTCTACATTTTTGACAATGTTTTGTAAGTGAAAATATAAGACTTTTACTGATGAAACTTTTCGTTAGTAAAAGTCTCATCCAAGTTTTTTACCTGCAAATATTTTCGTAGGTAAAAGTCTCCTCTACGTTTTTTACCTATGTAAATTTTCTAAATGAAAAATATAAGACTTTTACCGATGAAAATTTTCATTGGAAAAAGTCTCATCCACGTTTTTTACCGGCGAATATTTTCGTTTGTAAAAGTCAATATAACACTTTTACCAATGAAAAGTTTCATCAGTAGAAGTCCCATCCACATTTTTTACCTACGAATATTTTCGTTGGTAAAAGTCTCCTCTACGTTTTTGCCAAAATTTACTAAGTGAAAAATATAACACTTTTACCTACGAATGTTTTCATCGGTAAAAGTCTCCTCTACGTTTTTGCCAAAACTTACTAAGTGAAAAATATAACACTTTTACCGATGAAAATTTTCGTCGGTAAAAGTCCCATCCACTTTTTTTTACCTACGAATATTTTCGTAGGTAAAAGTAGACCAAAATTTTTAAGTGAAAAATATAATACTTTTACCGATGAAAATTTTCGTCGGTAAAAGTGGTTTTCTACTTTTTACTGACGAAAATTTTCATCGGTAAAACTCTTACCACGAAATTTTCAAAAAAGTGTGAAAATTTTCTATCTTAAAAATTAAAATACTTTTACCGGAAAAAAATTTTGTCGGTAAAAATATTATTACCGATGAAAAAAATTTCGTTGGTAAAAGTGAAGTTTCACGGATGAAAAAAAAATTCATTGGTAAAAATGTACTCTTACCGATGAAATTTTTTTCATCGGTAAAAATTTCGTCGGTAAAAGCATTGTTTCTTGTAGTGTATATAATCTCATAAACACGTTAAAAAGTAAAAATTCATAATATAACATCAATTTCATCACTTAAGTATTTAACCAAACAATTGGCGTACGAAACATGCAACTTCACGTATTCACAAAATTAAGCCTACATGAAACCCAATTTCACACATCTCAACAAATATGATATCAACATGGTAGATATAACATATGAATCATAATGATAAAATAATCTCAATATTTGAATACATATAATTCCAATCAAAACACCAAATTTACTAACTGAACCATCAAGGGCTCATAAAACCTAACTTAGAAGAATAGCCCTCACTTGCAATGGTGAATTCACGTGTTAACAACATTTAGGATAGGAAAATTCAGGAAAAACCCTAGCTTTCTCACCTAATTTCAATAAAAACCTAAATAAATCCCAAGAAAATCCAAATTAGATTCTAATTTTCACAATAGAATGTTACTCTACCTTCGATTACTTATAGGCTTCAATCAATTAGAAGAAACGGTAGTAGAATCTAAAATCTGACAAAACCCTAAGAAAAACAAATTTTTTGATTTTCTACCCTTTTAGAAAGGGAATTCCTATTTCTAATTTTTCTCAGAACAAACTGAGGTGAGTCACACAACTCACGCTCATTGGTCTCGATCTAACTTACGTGATTCGGAATACGGTCTCGGACATCTGATCCAGGTGAAAAGTCAAGTCCACTAAGGCGAATGTATTCATATAGTTTCACGATCGATGGCCCAGTAATGAACGTTCTAGAGCTCTTTTGGGCATTTTAGGTGTTTGGTTATTTCAGGAATAGAACTTTGTAGGTCTCTCTAATAAGTTTGTAACGGACATTGTTAGGTATAAGATACAGTTTACAGAGCGCATTTATTTGTTGTCTAAGGGTATTTAATTGTATTTGTACGATGACACTCGGTGGATGCTGGAGGATAAATTTTCCGAGGGGATAGGAGATTGACTCTCCTTTCCACTAGTTGCCTTACTCGAGGGTTTTTGTTTGGGGGTAAAGGAGTGTTATATTTAACCAGAGTTTCCACTAACCAATTATTACGATCTTACAGTCAGCTAGACCCTGTAGAAATACTAAGGATTGAGAATCCAAAGATCCTTAACCCTAAGATGACTCATGAATTTACATTCCAAAGATTCCAAGTAAGAGACTGCGGTTATAAAGAGGAAAGGTGTTAGGTACCCACTCTGTCCATACAGATGTACGATCTTCACTTCATGAGATCTTACTAATTTCTAAGGAATAAGACTAGTTCTTGCATGCAGATAATGTAATGCGATGTAATGGCAATAGTGATTGATCAATGTGAATTTCTGATGGGCAGAATTCGATTATATCGGCAAGCCGTAGAGCATGCGTATGAAACCATCAAGTGCAGGGTGCAAAGTATGTATGTGTAGGATGCTTGATGATATATTGATGCTTATGATAAAATGACGGCCAACTGGCTAAGGTTTCTAGTGGATTTGCTCTGATTATATCGGCAGGACTCAGAGCATATGCCTGCCAGTTAAATACAGGAAAATAATGCATTGCAATGTCTATGTCAAAATGATGGCTAACTGGCTAAGGTTTTTGGTGGACCTGCTTCGATTATATCGACAGGCCTCAGAGCATATGCCTACAAGTTGCGAGAAAATGATGAAATGCAATTGATGATGATTTATATGAGGAGCAAGGGGATTGAGAAAGGAATGAAAATTACATGATGTTAATGCTCTGATTTAATGAAACTAAATGAATTTGAATAGCTAGATGAATGGTAGTGTCGCAAGGCTAGATTGAGTGGCTCAGATTTTAACTTAGGTGGCTCAGGAGGCTTGGACTCGGGTTAGGCTGGGCTAGACCACAGCAGAACTCTCTCTCTCTCTCTCTCTCTCTCTCTCTCTCAGACACACTCTTAATCTCCTTAGTGGAGGAATGGACTAGGATCTACTGGATGTAGTGGGGGATTCCTCTGAATTCCTGATGCCTGTGGATGGGAGTGAGTGTTTTCTTATGAGAAATGATACTTGAAATGAGAAAGGAATGGGGCTATTTATAGCCTCTAAACCCATTTTTCTGGTAATTTCTGGTGATCCTAGGGGCAAAAGGTGGTTGAAGGGTTAAGATTAGATGATTGCCACATGGCATCATCTCATGGGTTGGATGAGCTGGTAAAAGTGTCTTTTTGGGTAAGGAGATAGGCATCGTAGTAAATACACTTCAACTGCACACTTGGGGTTTGAAAAAGGAAAACTCCACATGCTTGAGGGACATCAGCCCAAAGAGGAGTGCCATATAGCCCGCGAAAACCTAGTTACCACCGGTACCCACTTGAACTTCCTATTTTGGCAGGCTACCTCCTCCAAGCGTATGAAGGCTCCGCTGCGAAGGTTAATACTTTGAGGTTTTGCATATTTCTCCAATTGAGCTTGCTTTTAGAGCTTGGGTACGGGCTTGGTTTTTGGCTTAACTAGGTGAGTCGACTGGGTTGTTGGATTGGGTAGGCTGACCGGGTGAGTTGACTCAACAAGTTAACTGGGTGAGTTGACTCACCAACCTAACTCAAGGTTCTAAGGTTTTAAGTTCCCAGGGCTTTGAGTTAGGCAAACTGGATTGACTAGGTTTACTAAGTTTATTGGGTTGAATGGGATGAGTTTAGTGTTTAGGATTGGGGTTCCTATGGCTTAGGCTTTTAGGGTTAGGGATTAGGATTGGATTTTGCTCAACCATCCATTAATTCAAACTCAATCACCTTATCAACCTAAGATGGGGTGTCTACAGATTCCTCTCTTTGGCAGAGGTTGTGTGCCGAAGCAAGTGGACACCCCACCTTTGCCATTCAGTCATGAATTGTGATTTGGATTCATTGCATGCCTTTGTATTTGTGTCAATTGTTTGCCTAGAAATAGATAACTCACATAAATCATACATCATCTGAATAAACAGAAATACCGACAAGATCATGAATCATACGATATCGCAGTAAGCGAAAATATACCGGTAAGTCCATGAGTGATATCAACTATATAAAGGCTATGCGATGCAAAACATAATAAGACAATAGCAAATGATGAGGATGCAATGCAATATGCAAATCCGATGAGCCACAAATACCATCAACCTCATCTAGGCCATATAAGTGCAAAAACATAGTAACCCAAAATGCTAAGTACTCGCAAATGCAATGTAATATGCGGTGGAATGAAATGACCATGCCGGAATATGAAGTCGGGATGATAGTACGTAGTATCGCAGCTACGGGTCCACCACAAGGGACTTTTATCCAAACTAGTCCCATACCTAAATTTAGATAGTCCGACTCAATGTGGTAAACTCCTAATCTCAAGTTAGTCGCGTGCCCAACCGAAATCCTGGCCATGCAAAGGTACACGTAGCAAATAGATACGCACCACCAGCCCGAGTTCAAGGTGAATGAATGAATGAATGGATATGCACTTCCTGCTCAATAAGTATATATATCAGTACGGTTGCTCTCTGGAGAAATCATCGGTCTATTACACTCCACACCGATCGCCTCCTTCCTAGCTGCAACAAGGTGAGTGGAAGAGACATTACTATCCGCCTACCATAGCCTACCAATACCTACTCGGCTCGTCGATTGCGGACCCATTTACGAATTAGTTAACTCAGCCTAGCTTACAGCCCCTCACTCGGGCAGATATGGCTACTCCCCCCTCCAACCGACCACGACACAGTAGGAGACATGACCTCATGGTATAGGCACCGGCGCTCATATTCCACTCGGTCTAGACGTTGGAGCATCTCTTGGCCTCAGAGGATTCTGAGACTTTTACCCAAGGACATCTTATGTCCCCATAGTGCTAGAACCAAGTATTTCCGGTGTCCCATTTAGACATCCACGATGTGCCTGTAGAGGTCATGACCGCGATGTCGTTAGGGCATACAATGATGAAGTCACATGTATGCAAGATGCATGAGCCACACCATCTAGTTATGCAGCAATCCTGCGTGTACGGCGCGATATTGTGGGCACTCTGTCTCATAAGGAGTCTCGTAAATAGTTTGCCCAATGGTATATGTTATGATCAAATATTCCTCATATCACGCATACATATGATGCGTATGGGCATGAATTATGGAGTTATACTAAGTATTTTATATGGTAATGAACTATCCTCACAATGAAGATGTGCCTAAATGGCCTACACACAACAAGTACGGGCCTATCAATGGGCTTTAGGGAGAGTTATAATGCGGACATTTAACCAACATTATTCTTACAATGTGGACGTCAAACCAACATTACTCCTAAGGCATGGCCTGCCATAAATATCATTTCACAAACCATGGTGGAATCACACATACAATGGACCTTATGTACATCCCATTGGGCCTCGACCCATAGGCCGCCAATACATTAAATGTGCCTCACAACATGGGCCTCATGTATATCAAGGTGGGCCTTAACATCGGACCACAAATACATCAAGGTGGGCCTAATCACATGGGCCTCATATATATACCAAGGTGGGCCTCAATGGACGGCTATAAATAAATCAAGAAGGGCCTCATACATACACCAAGGTGGGCCTTAATGAACGACCACAAATAAATCAAGATGGGCGTCAATAATCGGCTTTATATATATAAAGATGTGCCTCGACAACGGGCCTTATACGCATCAAGGTGGGCCTCAACAACGGGCTACAAATACATCAGGATGGGCCTAATCACATGGGCCTTATGTATATTAAAACCGCCACACTAATGGGCCCCATGTATATCAAATGGGCCACACCAAACTATAAGTGGTGATAATGATTTCCACCATTAAAATTCCTAAGGCCCATCATAACATATATTTCCCATCCAACCTATTCATAAACAAACATAGTGATAGATGAAGTGGAAGCAAATATCAGCTTATTAGGAAACTACTATGGCCCCTTAGAAATTTTGAATGATGGACGTCATTATCCACTACTTTAAATGGTGGGGTCCACTTGAACTTTAGATCTGACTTTTTTTTTTTTAGCCCATGCCATAAAATGAGCTTTCAAAGTGGCTGGATGGTTTAGATGCAGCATGTGCATCATGGTGGGTCCCACAGACTATCCAACAGCCCATGGTTGGACGGCATGTATAAAACACATACACCATGGTGGGTTCCACCATCCACTGCCGTGGACGGTGTGAATAAAACACATACATCATTGTGGGTCCAACGCGGGGCCCACCATAGCGTTTGTTTTCTATCCAATCTGTTAATAAGGCCATGCATACTTGGATGAAAGGAAAAATAAATTTCATATGATCCAAAACTTCTATCCCAACAGGGTTTTAATGGCAGCCGTTCAATCTCACTGTCTCCTATGATGTGGGCCACCTGAGCCACATATACGGCTGAATTTTGAAGGGGGGCCCACTGCCCTAAGGGGTCATCAAGTGCATGGTGTGGATGTTCAAGACACATCATGATGGGGCCCACATATGGGTCCGTAGTCCCTGCTGCCCGTCCGCCAAAACGCAACAGCAGCAGGCACTGCCTGCTTATTATTATTATTTTTAAAACAGAGTTTTTCTGAGGTTTTTCGTAGGTGGGGCCCGCATCAGGTAGATCCGACCCAACCATTGGTCACTATGGCTCAAGACAAGTCAAACAAGCCCAATATTCGATATATTTTTGTGTATAGAAAAGACAGGGGGTATTTCAACGGTAAGCACGTTGTTTGATATGTTATAGCCCGTCCGAAAGTCGGATTGGCCCCATTTTTTAGCTCAATGCCTAAAATGGTCTGTGGAATGGGATGGACGGCGTGGATTGTACCAATACCTCAAGGTGGGGCCTACATGAGTGGCCCACCATAAATTTTGAATCAAGCTCCTAATTTATATATATATATATATATATATATATATATATATAGCATCCCTGGACGCTAGACGGTTTGCACACAATTAAGTTAGGTCCCACAAGGACGTGGCCCACTAGATAAATCTGATATTTGTGTTTTTCCATCTCCCTAAGGTAGGACTCACATGGTTTGAACGGAGTAAATCCTACACGTCCATCAAGTGGGTCCCACGAAGGTAGATGTCTTGGATAAAATGCATACATCAAGGGGCCAACAACAAGGGAAAAGAGGGAGAGAAAGAGAGAGATCGAGTGATGGAGGGACCCCAACACTATGAGCCCTCCCTTGCATTCAATCATACATCAAGTAGGTCCCAATACATGTGGGCCCACCAAATCAAAGATCAATGGTGGAGATTCCTTCTCCACTAAAATGGAAGGTCTAGATGACCTCTATTTGTGCAAGGAACATAAACATCATGATAGGGTCTATGGAGAATGGCCCCATCATGGAATGATCATGAGAATCAAGGTGGGTCATTGGCCACACCTAGTGTCCAAAGTAAGATTCATAGCATCAATCGGTAGGCCTCACTTGGGCCATCATCAAAACATGAAAATCTAGCTTATAGAAGCACCCACCGTTCGATCTTCTTGGTCCGTTGGAACGCCGATCTCCTTATGCCTCACTTTGATGGAAGGTGATGAGGATTGAATGGCTAGGATGAAGGATTTTTGGAATAGGGAGTGGGCCACATATATCACACTTTTCTCTCACTTGGGAAAGCCATGAACGTCCATTCTTTTGCTCTCTTTGTTGCTTGGAAATTGTTAAGAGAAAGAGAGAGAGAAGGGATGGTTGTAAGAGAGAGGTGATGGATGTGAGGTGATGGTGTACTTGACTTGTGGAGAAAGAAAGCATGGGTATGTGTACTTAACATGAGATGATTGATTGATTGATTGATTGATGAAAATGTTGTAGAGATTCTCTTGGGATTGCAAACGCGCGGCGTTTTCTTTGAAATAAACGCCGGCCCACATCTCCCTGCCAGGGTATCGGATCGGTATGCAAGACGCGGCATTGGAACCACAATGACGGTGCAATCGCAATTGTACAAGTCTCGGATTAAGCCAACTCAAATATACAGGATGTGACCGGGTGAGTTGACTCAACAAGTTAACTGGGTGAGTTGACTCACCAACCTAACTCAAGGTTCTAAGGTTTTAAGTTCCCAGGGCTTTGAGTTAGGCAAACTGGATTGACTAGGTTTACTAAGTTTATTGGGTTGAATGGGATGAGTTTAGTGTTTAGGATTGGGGTTCCTATGGCTTAGGCTTTTAGGGTTAGGGATTAGGATTGGATTTTGCTCAACCATCCATTAATTCAAACTCAATCACCTTATCAACCTAAGATGGGGTGTCTACAGATTCCTCTCTTTGGCAGAGGTTGTGTGCCGAAGCAAGTGGACACCCCACCTTTGCCATTCAGTCATGAATTGTGATTTGGATTCATTGCATGCCTTTGTATTTGTGTCAATTGTTTGCCTAGAAATAGATAACTCACATATATTACGAGGGTTTGAGAAAAATGTTACGATTGTCCTTGCGTGGGCCACCAATCGCAACCCTTTCACTCCTTATCGATATTAACATTGGAAAGGTACAACAAAGCCCATGCGCTTTTTACGGCCTTATGAGGATACTGACCTGGTACTGGATTGTCCGTTTATTCCCATATCACCCCAGGAGTAATTTTTTGGTTTAATCGTCAAAGTGGTTAGTTGTCATGTACTTTCTATGGCCTTACAGGGAACTCACTATGCCGACTTGGACTAGATCAAATTCCGCAAGTATCCAAGCCTTGGTATGTGCAAGTGACCTTTTCTCCATGCAATCTTCTGGTTTTGACACTTAGTTTACAATTTTTCTTTTTCACTATTTTGGATGATTTTTTCTAACTAGTCTCGGCCTATCATCTCTTCGTAGCATTAGCATTTGGTATAATGAATCTAACATTGAAGTTCGTCCCGATCATACTTTGATGTGCATTCAGATCCAAATAATCTTCTAGGAAACTGTGAGCCATCAGATCTTATTTAATTTTATACTGACTCCCACAGAGAGATATGGAAAATCTCTTAGTGCCTCGAAAATATGATGCTTTACTTTGAAAGTGTTTTGTGATTTTAAAAGCGACCCCACTCTAGGGAGTGAAACTCCATGGGGTTTTTATTGCAAGATGATTTTGAAATAGGTCCAGCTTATTGGTTTTTCCTACTGGGGACGCCTATGGGACTTCAACTAAGTTGGATTTTATTTAAAATGTAAGGCCCGTATCCTGGTACCGTACCGTTCTATCAACTCCCACAATTATCCCCATCGAATTCCCACAACCCACGACCTGTAGAGAGTAAATGCACGCGACCCTAAGTCACATCCCGAAGATCTGAGTCGACTTAACTCAAAACTTATACACTAGCATCCACGCCGTCGCCATAATTCTAATGTCGGGTCTTGTGCACCAATGTGATACTCATGCTAGGAGTAGTGGGCTCGCGTACATTTCGAGTAAACACCGCGCGTTGTGAATCCCAAGAGATGAATCTCTACCCAACCTATCATATCACTAGTCAAGTACAACCCATCACTCACCCATACCTATCCCATCCCTTTCTTACCAATAATGTAAGGCAACCCATATCCCATTCCACCTCATCCCCCCAAAAGTCAACTAAGCCCATTACTCTCATCCCATCTCTCCTTATACACCCATCATTCCTCTTACACAACACCACTCTTCTCTCATTTCACTCCATCCCATCTCATTTCTCTACCCAAATCCCTAGCAACCAAGAGAAAAAAAGACTAAGGAGAGAAAAGAGAAGCCAAGAGAAGACCCATCTCCGTACCACCCAATCTCACGATCCAACCATCCAAACTTCATCATCCACCATCAAAGAGAGAGCTTAGGAGCTAAATATTTCAATGAGCTAAAGAAGAAGAGCTATAGATGAGTGTTCATAGGACTAGATCTTGATTTTTACTATGGACGAAGTGAGGCCTACCGGTTAATGGTATGGATCCTATTTGGGACCCAAGGTGTGGCCAATGGCCCACCATGATTCATATATGTAAATCCATGATGGGGCCATTCTCCATGGACCCCACCATGATGTTTATTTGGTGATCAATATGAAGAGGTCACCTAGACCTTAAGTTTATGGTGGGGATGGTATCCCCACCATGATTGCATATTTGTAGGCCCACATGTGGTAGGACCTATTTAATGTATGTGTTGTAATGCTTGGAGGGGAGCTCATAGTGGCGGAGCTCCTCCCTCACATACACGTTCTCTCTCTCTCTCTCTCTCTCTCTCTCTCTCTCTCTCTCTCCCCCTATTGATGGCCCACCTTAATGATGTATGAATTTTATCCAGGCTGTCCATTTAGTGGACGGAAATGCTGTCCACAATGGGCCCACCTTGCTGCCCGGTTTGTGGCCTGCATGGTTGGTCGGCCACACAGGCCCAAATGAAGGGAAATCATAAATATTAGCTTGGTTCCCAGGTGTGTGGCCCACCCACGTGGACCCCACTTTGATGTATGTGTCTTACCCAGGTCCTCCATCAATGGACCCCAATCTAATTGGGCCTAACTGCTAGAGCTGGCACCGTCCAGCAAGCCTGGACGAAGGGAAAACACAAAGATTAGCTAGATTCCCAGCTAGTGGGCCACCCATGTAGACCCACCTAATGTAAGTATTTTATCCTCACCGTCCATCTGTGGGACGGTGGGAACCACCGTGAAGTATTTTATCCTCACTGTCCATCTGTGGGATGGTGGGAACCACTGTGATGTATTTTATCCTCACCGTCCATCCATGGGATGGTGGGATCCACCTTGATATATGAGTTTTGTCCAGACCGTCCAGCAGCTGGGATGGTGGGACCCATCTGAATGTGTTGTATCCACATCGTCCATCAACTGGGACAGTGGGAACCACCATGATGAATGTGTTGTATACATAGCGCCCATCCATTTTTTTCCAGATCTCTAAAGCCATGGGCCCCATTCCATGTAAGGCCCACCTTATGGATGTGTCAGCTAGGCCTTCCAGAGTTCTGGACGTCTAGCAGGCCCAGATGGGCTGGACATCTAACTACTGTAGCCCACCTTGTTGTGTTGCACACGCTGCCCATTTATTTTGTTGGATCATGTGGGTTGCCCCATGAGGCCCACCATGATGTATGTGTTATATGTACCCTATCCATCCATTTTCCTAGGCCATGGGCTGCCTTATGAGGCCCACTATGATGTATATGTTATATACACACCATTCATCCATTTAGGGGCAGTGGGGTGCCTTGTGAGGCCCGCCATATATAAGTAGTATGCACATGTTGTCCATCCATTTTCCAGATTGTATATGGATCATGGGCCCCATTGATGGTTAGATACAATTCCCAAGTGGACTACACCATAGCAGCAATGGTGGTTAAATGACCACATTGTAAACCTCCCTAGGGCCCATTGCTAAGCCCATTCCCCATTGATAATCCATCTCACCTTATTGGGCTATCCCAAACCATTGGGCCCCCGTTGATAATTCGTCTCACCTTATTGGGTTATCCCAAATCATTAGGCCCCCATTGATAATCAATCTCACCTTATTGGGTTAACCCCAAACCGTTGGGCCCCCATTGATGCTAGTAGGATTATCCAAACCTTGGAGCCCACCTTGAATTCATATTAGACCCCAAAGAAGGCCCAGTTTATCGCATGATATAGGGTGAGGAAGCACACTTAATTGTACATGGCTCACCCTCTCAACTCACCATGTTAACTCACCCATGAGGCCCATTCTTGCTGAAAGTACGATGCCTAGGCTATCCATTATTTAGTATATCATCACCCCTTGCCATAGTGGAAGAATATGTGGTATCAGATTTGGTATATCAACTGTTGAAGCTTATCTCAATTCGTGGGTTAGATCCACCGTCCTTGCAGGGGACCCCACCTTAGGATATATGATATGCTAGTACCTTGAGTAGGTTATGATAGTCTAACATGGACCATTCCATATAGACTTCTATATGTCGAGTGGGGCATACCGTTCAGCCCCTACTCTTGTAAGTGACATACCGGTTAAGGCCGATCATCACTTATTATATCTGATAAACATGCTAGTATACTTAGTCTAATAGGACACACTGAGAACATGCTTAGTATAACATCATGATACATGCCCATATGCATCATTTGTATGCATGTTATGAAGAGTGATTGATCATAGCATATGTCATTGGGCTAAGATGTTTATGGGACTCCCTGTGAGATGGAGTTACCCCACACGATCGTGCGGTACGCGCAGGTTTAATGCATGACTGGATGGTATGACTCATGCATCTCACATTTTGTGTGGCATAATCACTTGGTGCCCTAGCGATATCAGGGCTGTGGCCTCTACAGACATATCGTGAATGGTCAGATTGGATACTGAAAATATTTGGTTCTATCATATGGGCACTTTTGATGTCCGTGGGTGAAAGCCCCTAAACCCTTATGGTACCAAGACGTTGCTCCAACGTTGAGAGCGAGTGGATACATGAGCGCTCGAGTGCGGAATACCAGTAAGCTGTGTCTCCCACTATGTTATGGTCGGTTGGAAGGGGGTGTGGCCTTATCCGCTCAAGGGTAGGGGGAAAAGCTAAGCTGAGTTTGACCAATTCGTAGATGGGTCCGCTATCAACAAGCCAGATAGATATTGGCAGACTACTAGCCAAGCAGGTAGTGACGTCTTTTCCACTTGCATGGTTGTGTATGCTAGTTAGGCGACAATCTGGTGTAGAGTGTATTAGACCCCGATGATATCCCAAAGATGAACTGTACTAATATATGTGGACTTAATGAGGACTGGCATGCATGCTTTGCATCTTGCATATGACATTTGGCTACATCGGCCTTGCATCGCATAGCCTTGGTATGGCTGATAGCATTCATGGACTTGCCAGTATTTTCGCTTACTCTGATATTGTATGATTGGCACATGCACACACCCTCTACGCTTCGTTGTCAGCTTATGCATGACCGTTGCGTGCAGGTGACATTAGGTCGCAGCAACGCTAAGGCAGGAGCGCGCAACAGATCTTCTTGAAGCTTTTAGTAATACTTGTATTTCCCTTTTCGCATTGTACTCAAATGATTTATTATAGTGGATATGTGGAGATGATGTTTTGTGACTTGGTTATGCTTGTGGTTATGTTCCCTTACAAAAAAAAAATAGACTGAAAATCCTCCTTGTAAGAATCCAGGATCGAAATCTGGCATATGGGTGCCGAGAGCTGAGAATAGGGTACTACGGAGCCTGTCAGCGCCGGATTCGGTGATCAAAAATTCTGTAAGCCCGGTTTCTGAGTTTGAGGCGTGATATAAAATATGTGAGGGGCTAGTGCGCATGATGGTTGTGATGGGGATTGTGGATTTTTTAGATTTTATACTTAATTACTTAGATTTTGGTTATCACAATTGAGACTAAGATCTGTTGGGGATGGTTTATTTAATGTAAGTCTGATTAGTTGTTGTGATTAAGAATCCAATTAGAGATGGTCGATCGGTTCCATCATCTCACAAGGTAATCAGACTTGATTGTTTTGGGGTTGATTCATGTTGTTAGTTGTGATCAACTCTGTCTTTTATTATGGATGGTACAGATTTGTCCATCGTTGGCGGTCAAGATTCCGATTTGTGACTAATCGGGTCCGTCATCTTATGATTTATCATTAAGATTCCGATTCATGATCGATCAGATTAGTTGTTCCACTGTTTAGGGAGTCTCTAGGGAATTGTTTTGGAATTTCGAAGATGATCCAGTCCATCAGATTACAAATTGACAGTCATGATCGATGACAGTTTTTATTGGAATATTCTTTTGAAGGTTTTGAAAATGATCTAGTCCATTGGATCATGAATTAACAGTCGCGATCGATGCTGGTTTTTATTGGGGTTGTTTGTGAAGTTTTTTAAAGGTATCCAATCCATCAGATTGTGAATCGATGGTCGCAATCGATGCTAGTTTTTATTGGAATTGTTTGTGAAGTTTTAAAAGTGATCTAGTCCACCAAATCGGGAGTCAACGGTCGCGATTGATGCTGGTTTTTATTGCGATTTTTTGAGATTTTGAAAGTGGTATAGTCCATCGGATCGTGAGTTGACGGTTGTGATTGATGATGGTTTTTATTAGGATATATTCGAAACTTTTGAAAAGGATCTAGTCTATCGGATCATGAATCGACAGTCGCGATTGATGTTAGTTTTCATTGGAAGTTTTTTAGATTTTGAAAGTGGTCCAATCTATCAGGTCGTAAATTTACGATCTAGATCGATGCTGATTTTTATTGGGGGTTTTTGAGATTTTGACAGTGTTTCAGTCAATAGAATCATGAATTAACAGTCACGATCGACTCTGGTTTTTATCGGAATATCTTTTTGAAGGTTTTGAAAATGATCTAGTCCATTGGATTGCGAATTGACTGTTGTGATTGATGTCGTTTTTATTAAAAATATGCGAGGGGCTTTGCAAATGATCCAGTCCATCGAATTACAAATTGACAGTCACGATCGATGTTGGTTTTATAGAAAATATTTTTATAAAAAATTTTAAAGTGATCCAGTCCATTGAATTGCAAATTGACTGCCCAGATTGATATTGATTTTTGTTAGAAATATTTTGGTGATTATTACACATAATCCAATCTATGGGATCGTGAATTAACGGTCACGATTGATGTTGGTTTTTATTGGGAATTCATACTTACCTCGCCATGTTTGGCTTATGGTGTGGCTTGTGTCAGCAAGTAAGATTGCTTTGTGGTCGATGAGCTTCAGGACCTGTGGGAGAGAGAGCGCTTTTAGTTAGAGTATTGAAGTATTGGATTAGGGGGAGAAATACTTACCTTTTGAGGATTCCAACGAGGACTAAGAGTTTATTGCTTGATTTTTAGATTTATTGAGTCATTCGTACGTGCTTTTTGTATGGTAAAAAAATGGTGGAAAGCATTGTATTTTATTTTTATAAGCAAAGGAAAGACATATACATATAAAGAAAACATATGATGAAGTGAAAAGAAAGCTTTTGAAAATTTTGCGCCTTGTGTTGTTTGTATATGCATGGTTTGTACTTGTTGTACCCATAGATGTAGGAATCATACCGTTGACTCAGCCAGACTCTACAATCAATTTTTTAATTATTCACTAAGGGTCCTGATCCTTTTTAAGGTAGTGCGCAATGGTATCCTGCCCTAGGATTTAGGAAGAGCTTAAAAGAATTCTCGACCCATTCCTATCATCTTCACATATGTTGAATCTTTGTGTTGCCTTGGATCTTCCATGTACTTGCTTTTTTCTTTTCTTTTTTCTTTTCATCTTGTCAATATTTCTCACAGCGCCCTTTCATATTTTCACTATATCCGGTTTGCTTGTCATTTTTGTCTATAGCGTGATTTCAAGTTTTCACTACATCTCGGGTATTTGATCTTGCCTGCCCCTTGGCAGCTTTACTATTTTAAGCCTTGGCGCCCTTTCGAATTTTCACTAAGTCCATTGCATGCCCACTATTTTTACTTGAAGCGCCTTTTCAAGTTTTCACTTCGCCCAGTTTACTTAGGCATGCTTTCTTCTTCTTCTTTTCTTTTTCTTTAATTTATGTAGCGATGGAGGGATCAGACTTCCATCCTTGCAAGCCGACTAGTAGCTCTTCCTTCCTTGTCTTGAGTCACGATGGCAAAGCTGCTTACTCAAGCTAAGATCATTCTGAGGGGATGTGAGTGGGGATGGGCTTCTTGGGTCAGATTTTTTTCTTCTTCTTCTTCTTTTTTTTACTTTTTTAGACTGTGTGCTTTTATTATGTCCTCATTTCTTTTTCTCTTCTTCTTCTTCTTTTTTTTTAAAAATAAATCATGGAATGTGCATTCTTATTTTGTCCTTGTTTCTTCTTTCTCTCTTTTTCTCATTTTTTTGTTCTTTGACCATTCTTATTGAAGCACCTATTTGGGGATAGGAGGGAGTGATTCTCAAGATGGTCAGCTTTGGTCAATTGACTTCAGATTCGCTATTGTAAATCTTGACATGGTTAGATAAGCTTACCCGTTATCAGCGTTGATGGGTTCTGGAAGATCCTCTTCCCAGGTTGGTGAGTTAGAGGGCGCCTTGCAGAAGAACTCTTCTGATCATTGGGCCATCTCATGTGATCTCTGAACTGGCCCCTTGAGTCTGATAAATGCAACGGTACATGTTGTAAACCCAATATGGCTTTTCTTTCCTCAACTTCACTATTCATGAGATTTCAACTTGAACTTGTATGATTGCTTCCATTTCATAAGTTAGCTTATAAAGAGTTTCACTCGTAATTGTATGTACGGTTGTCTAATTGGCCCAAAGTGCATACGAAAATGACCCCTTGTCTTCTAATTTTCTCCAAGAGCTCGTCTATCTTTGGATTCACAAAGTGTATCTATTATTGATGATAACAGCATGTGGGATCCTGTAGCGGCTGATGATGTTGTTCTTCACGAGCGTCATCGTGTGAGATGCGAGATGCTGCCTCCATTTACTTTTTACAAAGTAATTGATCATCACGAGTATGAGGTCATGACTGTAAAATGCTGTCGGGCTGACTTTTCCGCTGATGTCGATATCTTGCATAGAGGATGTTTAGGACCTTACAAGGTTGTAGAGTTTCAAAGCTCACACATGGATCCAATACACGCACTCTTGACACTTAAAGTACTTTCCGACGTAGAATGCAAGCATGGTATTTGCAGCTTCTGCTTACAGGCTTCATTTCAGGATTTATTAACAAGTTTTTGATCAAATTTGGACAAGTGTTCATAGGATGCAAGATTGGGCAGTCATGACTTTAAGAATTCAATTATTCTCTACTCATTTTCTAGGAACAAGGATTCTTAATGCGCACTTCCTTAAGAGTTTCGAGAGATCATAAGTTTATGATTTTGAAATTTTTTGGATAACATTGGCTTTTGGTTTTGAACTTTCTGAGGAGCCCCTCTAGTTCGAGAATCGATTCATCACCTTCCACATCATCGTCTTCATCTTAACCCTTGAGTTTAAATTCCAACTCTCAATTGAAATCATATAAGTTGGCTTTATTTAAGTTCTTTGACAAACAGACTTGGCATTTTATTGTTTGGGAATTTTGAAAAGTATTTGTATATTATTTGGGTTTTAAAAAATTTTATTTTTTGGAATTTATAAATGTCTTATTTTATTTTATTTTTGAAGTGTTTGATGTTTTGAATTTTTAAAAATTCTGATTTTTTAGAGTTTTTAGTTGTAAGGGACCTCGAGCGAGATAACGATGTGAACCAGGGGTTGCCTGATCTTACTCGGAGAGGTAAGTGCTATTCACATTGGCTTTTATTACCATCAGGGTGCTACGAACCTATTATTGCCTTGCATTCTTTCCCCTCAGGAGGCAAGGCCGAAGGGATCAATAGTTGGGCCCTCATCATTGTCCTAAACAGCAAGATGAGTCTGGGGTTAAGCTCTAAGTCGTTGTCGAATGTGATTTCTCCCGGTTCATCCCCAATGAATTGCAACTCCTCGGGTTCTTCCTGTAACATCCCAAATGCATCATTTGATATATATATATATATATATATATCTCCTCTTAATTAATGAGAATTTTAACTTATTTGGTAAACAACTCTTTTTCTGTAATGATTTAGATATGACTTCTTTTGTAATAATTGCTTGAAAATGTGCCTATAATCGTGTATAATGATTAGATTTCACAAAACTCTCAAATCAAAAATAATTACGAAAATGTCATTATGATTTCTAGAGCTCATGGTTCTCATGATCCTTTTGATGTGACATTTTATATCATAACTATATATCATAAATAAATCATACATGTTAAATTTTAACCCTTCGATAATTATAGAAGTGGCCCAATTGATAAATCAGCCCCTTAACCCTTAATTTTGGGTGTCCATCAAGTGAGGAAAGTTCGTAGGTAGTTATAGTAAGATATTTTCTTTTATATGAATGACATGAATTGCCCATCATATGAACTGAATGTGAAATATGAGAACCCACCTTGGTAGGCTTTTCCTTAAGCGCGAAGTTAGTTGTTTTAGGCTTATCAACTCTTTCTAAATATGGACCTTTCGATTTACCCAATTCTTGCCTCCATCACAACTTAAATTTGAACCACACTTTGAAATCATATGACAACAAGATAATACAAAATTTAGACCCCGATCTATAATCCTACACCGTTGAATGTTGGTGCCAATTCATTCCTTTTGGCGTAAAAGGTGAAATTTCATATTTAGGCCTTTCCTACCATCGATCAACCACCAAATTTTTCTCAATCATTTTTCTATCTTGACTACACATTTCTTCCAAAAATTGAGCCTTGATCATTAAACATGGACCATTAATTGAGATCAAGTCCGTTTTGGCACCCCCTATGAAAATTTTTAAGATAAGTCAATCTAAATTTCGATTCACTTAGAAAATCATGCACCATACCTCTATTCGAAGACTCCAACACCATGGTTGGATTATATTTAAAGAAAAATTATCAAAAAAGACATATTTGATAAACCCAATTCAAGTGGGATGCAACACACCCCCTCTCACTTCTACTCCATTACAAAAGGGGGTGTGTGCCTCTTCTCCACTAAAAAAAAATTCACGCACGCCATCACTCCAACCCCTCATGCCTAATACATCAGCCCTCTTCATGTGGAGAGAGAGAGAGAGAGAGAGAGAGAGAGAGAGAGAGAGAGAGTGGGCATCCCCTTCAAGTATGCCCAAACCATCATCCTCTTCCTTCCCCACACGTTTGTTGTCTCCCTCTTCCTTAAGCAACATCTTGGTTCATGTAGAAGCCCTCTTATATTGATATCTATCTAGGGTTTATATCTAAAGGCTAATATAAGAGATTCCTTTAAGCTTACACCAATTTAAGTTAAATTTATACATAGTTCTCTTATTTTCGCTTTAAAGTTGTGTATAGTTTAGATTTTAATGTGATTTCTATGTTAATAAGTTTCTGGATAATTACGAATTATTTATCCATATTGGAATTATATTTGAGACATGATCTTAATCATATTGGACATATTTTGTGGGTCGGATCATAAAACTATACCTTAAATCATGAAACTACACATGTTCGGGTCCCGAACAATGCATAGTTTGCGTATCCAATGAATCAAATAGTTATGTCAACAAATCTTTTGATTTTACTAACATTAATTTGATTTAAAATACATATTTTAAACCTTAAGGTGGAGAGACTCACTTTTGGTGTAATTTGGACTTATCGGGCGATCATCTAACCCGAAATTATACTTGTTATACCCATGGATTCACCAAGTGTATGAACTATTTTCTACTAAATTGGTGTTTATTTTATTCTAATCCCATATTAATTAATCTATGAAAACACCACTGGACTTCTTATAAATTCATGAGGAGTGATAGATAATAGTCTTGCCCTTTGCCATTTTTCAGAGCGACGCATGTTTCCACTCTATATAAGTTGGTTTTTGCTCCTCTCTCTTTATTTTTGTTGAGTTAGCTTAATGCTATTCTTCTCTTTTATTGAGTTGACTTTTAGCTTAATCATACTCCTCTTTTATTAAGTTAGCTTATTGCTACTTTTCTTATTTATTAGATTATCATTATGCTTCCTCCCTTATTTTATGGCTTGCGCATGTGTCTTGGAATTCCAAAACTCTCATGGTTTGACTTATTTTCCTATTGATGCAAGTGATGTTTTGAAGGTCTCACAACTAGTGACTTATATGTATTTATCATAAACATAATACACTCTAGGTAGTGACCCTCTTGGTCGATGCATAAATCCTTGGACTCGGTTAGTGGTGCACACATCAATGTAAGTAATCTACAGGCACATGTTACATCATTTTCCTGGGATTGGATGTCATAATTAGTCACTCCATGAACAAATCGTGTTACGTAATTTTTACAATCCAGGTGTTGTACCATCTCAAGGTGTTACATAAATCCATAGTAGTGTTAGACATGCCGACGAATCTCCATAGTTATGGGATGTGGAGTGAGACAAATTTTTATGAATTATATTCCATAATATGTTAGTCACTTGTATGATGAAGCACACACATATTGTCAGGCATGCATTCATTTAGATTGATTGTGCATACTGATACCACTCGTAGTGATGGAATATGAAGTGTATCGGAACATTTATATTATTCTTAAGATGAATTACTTGAATTATCGTTAATCTTAAAGGACATCATCACTATGAGTAGGGCGTTGACCTTCTCCAACTATACAAATGATGCAGGTGATGCACAGGTTGAAGATATGTGCAATGCATGATCTCCATATGAAAAACTACGAGTGATGTGGGAGTATGTTATCAATGCTTTTATTTTAATTTAGCTTTATTTACTTTTCATGCTGCGAATTTGGTTATTTGTAATAAGCTCTCACCTGAGTGAGCATTAAATGATTAATTGAACTCATTCCCCTTAGGAGGAAGGGTTGAAGGGATCAGTAGATGGGCCCCCATCATTGTGCCCAAACGTCAAGATGAGTCTGGGGTTGAGCTGCAAGTAAGTCTCTGATGTGATTTCTCCTATTTCGTCCCCGATGGATTGCAGCTCCTCGAGTTCTTCCAACTCGTGTTAGACTAGGATTGTGGTCTAGTCAATCGGGAGTAATTCATCCCCCTTGTCTGAGTCCTCTGTATCATTAAATGGGATTGATGTGCAAGTGAAAGGATTGCCCTCCTTTTGACGACATTGTTTTCTTTTGGTGCACCTATGCTTTGGTTTCTTGCCTGGAGGATGCTGATATCATAATCTTCTCTTGTTCACATTCTTTTGACCCTCAAGTCAATCGAGTGTGCACTATGCACAGCTAGTTCAGGTCTCGACAAGGGCGCCGAACATCGGGCACACATGCATAAAAAATGTACGGAATTGACGAGGTCTTACAGGATTGCCTCATCGAAGCATTACACGTCTATGGCTGGGAGGACATGCTCCTTCTATCTCCATTGTTGTGGACAGAAGGTAGGGACTTCTGGCCCTAGTCATCGATTGATGATATTGTTATAGATGGCGGTGTAAGCGGCATAGACAAGGCATACCCTTGGTTAACTGATGTTAGGATGAGCAAGTTGTACCCACGGTTGATTGCTAGAGCAGGGAGGTTGTCCCCTTGATGGATTGAAGTTAAGATAGGTACGGTGTGCCCCTGGTTATATGTTGGAGCAGGGAGGTTGTCCCCATGATTGATTGATGCTGAGACAGACAAGGTGTGCCCCTAGTTGGTTACTGGAGCGGGGAGGTTGTCCCCTTGATTGGTTGAGGGTGCGAAGATTGGACTGATCGAAAATGCCCATTATATATTTAGAGGCATAGAGATTGGATTGGTTGAGGGTGCCCCTTGCAGGATGAGGGGTTCAAATTCTGAATTCGTTAACCATATACATGATTAAACCCAAATATCTTAAACAAAACATGAAAAATAACTAAAAAAGAAGAAGAAAAATCTTAGGAAGCTGCTTGTAACACCCCGAACTTTTCAATACCCGAGTATTGAAAGTTATCGAGTGTCACCATGAAGTTTAACTTAGTATGGACATGTGTACGATACCAATTTAGCTATCATAATCTTACATTTATTCTCCAACATGAATCTGACCATTGAGAATGATCTTCATCCATAGATCAAGCCATTCGACCGTTGATTTTAAGACAAGATCATCATGTGTCAAGTACTCCCACTTGTCCATCATAACCAACCGTTCAGCCAACTATCCACCGATAAGTAAAGATATCTGACCATCCACTTTGAGTTTCAACCACCCAATCATAATAAACTAAATACTTGACATCTACATTTGCTCGTACACATCAAATTAAAATTCTGATCTGCTCATCTTGTTCACTACCTATGAATATGCTTAACCCACCGTCAAAACTACAATATTATAAACTTACACATATGAACAGTATACATGTTCTGCTTCTTGATCACTTCAAAAACCTACTTGTGTTCATCCTGTTTACAAAACCGACCATATAACCACCTACATACATGATCAGTACTAACCATTAAGTTTTTTATTTTTAACATATCATCCGACCATCCATTATGTGCTAAATGGGCTGCCTAAATATCATAATGAACATCTTTATTTCAAAGATCATAAAGTATATGCCACAACTACGGTTGACTTCTCTATTAGATATATAAAAGTGTTGATTTAGACCTCGGGCGGTATAGCCCATTAAAAAGGCATCTTCGTTATCTATAAGCGATCAAGGCCCAAAATGGAGTGATGGAAAGAGAATGAAAAATAAAGAATGTTTGTGAAATTTCAATGCATTTAGATGGTTAGTCCGATGTTACGGATGGTGGAAGTTAGAGAAATAAAAGATATCAAAATCGTAAATACTTAATGCCATTAACAATTCTAGATCACATGGTTCTCATGATCTGTTTCATGTAAAATTTTATATTATGCCTATTTATTATAAATTAACCATACATGTCGAATTTCAACCTTTAGATTATTGTAAAAGTGTCCCAATTGACAAATCAGCCCCTTAACCATTGATTTTGGTGTCTATTGAGTGAAGAAAGGTCATGGGTAGTCATAGTAGGATATTTTCCTTCGTATGAACGACTTGAATTTTTCATCATATAGACCAAGTGTGAAATATGAGAACCTCATCTTGGTAGACTTTTACTTAGCTGTGAAGTTAGTCATTTTAAGCTTATCAACTCTTCCTTAATAGCTTCCAATTGACCAACATTACATCGTCAATCGTAACTTAAAATTGGACAACACTTTGGCTTCATGTGACTACGATATCATATAAAATTAGACCCCAATGTATGATCCTACACCGTTGAATGATGATCGCCTTGACTCCAATTTCTTCATCTTAGTGAAAAAGGTGAAATTTCATATTTAGGCCTTTTCCATCATTGATCAACTACCAACTTTTCTCCAACCGTTTGCCTATCCTGACTACACATTTATCCCAAAATTGGGCTCTGATCATTAAGCGTGGACCGTTAATTGAGATCAAGTTTGTTTTGGCATCCGTTAGGCCAATTTTCAAGATAGGCCACTATAAATTTCAGATCACCAAGAAAATCATATACCCCGTCTCTATTCGACGACCCCGACACACTAGACGAATTAGATTTAAAGAAAGATCACCAAAAAAGGTCAAATTGGAGAAGCCAATCTAAGTGAGATGTGAAACACACCCCCTCTCACACGCCCACTCCTTTATAAAAGGGATGTGCATCCCTTCTACACTCACACACCACCTCCCGACGTCCAAGGAGGAGAGAGAAAGAGAAAGATAAAGATAAAGAGAAGCCTAGACAGTCATCCTCTTCCTTATTCATACGTGTGGTGTCTCCCTCTTGCTCGAGGGATGTCGTGATTCATGTAGAAACTTTCCTACATCAAGATTTACCTAAGGTTTAGATCTAAGGCTAAAGTGAGGGATTCCTTTAAGCTTACACTAATTTGAGTTAATATGATTTATCTTGTTTTTACATACTTTCATATTACTGTAATTTTTCATGCAATTGATTGATGTAACATTATTAATTATCCTTTTGGGAATTATGGTTAAGGTATGATTTTAATTATGCGTGATTTTTATGAATTTATGTGAGGTGATGAATACAAGCCTTGCTATTTGCCAATTTTGAGAGAAACGCATGCTTCCACTCTATATTGAGCTAGCCTTTTGCTCATCTCCTCTTATTCTTGTTGAATTAGCTTATTTGCTACTCTTATCTTTTATTGAGATAGCTTATTGCTATTTTTCTCCATTATTAGGTTAGCCTTGTGTTACCTCCCTTTATGACTTGGGCATGTGTCTTGAAATTCCAAAATCCTCATCGTTCAACTTATTTCTCTATCGATGCAAGTGATGTGTTATAGGTCTCATATATAGTGGTTCATATATTTTATCGTGGACGTAATGCGCTCTGGGTAGTAACCCTCCATAACACATCGTGTTACATAAATCCCCCAACCACATTGTTATGTCGCCTTGGGATATTCATGTAAATTCACGTTAACATTGGACATGCCGACGAATCTCCCTAGTATGGGATGCGGGGGGAGCCAGGTTTTCTATGAATTATATACCACATTGTGATCACTACATATGATGGACCGCACACACTTTGCTAAGCCTGCATTCATATATATATATATATATATTAGTTGCATATACTAATACCACTCGTAGTAGTGGAGTACGAGACGTATCAGAACCCTCACATTATTTCTATGAATCTCTTTAATTATTATTAAACTTAAAGGATAACCATCACTATTAGTAGGGCATTGACCCTCTCCAACCATACAGATGATGCAGGTAATGTACAGATTGAAGATATGGATGACGATCTCCCTAAGGAAGATTATTCTGAATAAAGGAAGAGATAGCTTTATGTTTAATTTTATTTATTTTTCGCTGCATACTTTGAATAATGTAATAAGCTCCTATTTGAGAGGGCATTAGACTGTTAGCTAAATTTTATGTCTTGATGAAATAATAAGCACAAATGATTTTGTTCTTGTAAATGTATACCTTCGTGGAGGTAACTGGGTGTGATGTAAATGAAAAAAAATAAATAAATAATGTGCGATTTTAAAGCATCCAATTATTACTTTATTAACACCCAAAATTCTCAGGTACGAGTATGTACTCGGGCTACAAAAACTCAGGGTGTTACAAGGGGCATAAAGATTAGACTAAATGGAAATGCCCCTAGCAAGGTGAGGGGCTCTAAGAGTGGATTGGTTGGAGTGCCCCTTTCAGGATGAGGGATTCGAACTTCGAATGAGAGTTAATGGTATGGACAAATTGGACCAAATAGAGAAGAGATTCTTCCCTGATGATATTGATGGTATAGGTGCCCGATGTACTGGGACCCGCTTGATGTTATGGCAGGTGATTCTTGAGTGTGTTATTTGCAGCTGTGTTAGGAGTCACAATGGTAATTTTTCCTTGGTCAATCAAGTTTTGGACTCTGTGTTTTAAGGTGAAGCAACGATCCGTTGCATGACCCCTGGTTTGATGGTATGCGTAGTACTCATTTCATGATATGCTGATGGTAAAGGGCTCGATGTGGGCCTAGGTGGTAATGGGGTAAGGAGTTGCTCCTAAAGGAGCATTATTAACATTTCATTATAAGTTTGGTCTATTGGTGTGAACCACCTAGGCTCCCGAGACATGCCGATTTACCAACCTTGATTGGGGTATTGTGGGTTTCATCTTGGTTGATGTTGTTTTTATTGATGTTGTCCTTACTGAGGGGCGAATGGTGTGTCTTCGGTAAAGGCGAAAAGATTGTCTTCTTCCATTGGATGGGGATCAAGAACACTTCTGTTACCGTTCTGGCATTCAGTAGGCATTCCTTCCACTATCGGTTGTATCGGGGAGGCATGATGAGGCAACTAAGGGGAGATCATTCCAGCCCTTATTCTGACTTCAGCTTGTTTCTGGCACGGATGAGTTGGGTGAAATTAGCATATTGATGCGAGACAATGTATCCAGAGATACTCAGGTTTGCCGAGTGAACGGTCATGGAGATTTGCTCCTTGTTATTGATTGGTGTCTTCATTGTGGCGGTCATGGCCCACCATCGTCCAACGTAAGCTGCCAATGACTCATCATCCCTCTGCCTTAAGGGAGCAAGATCCACTCTTCTCAACACAACATTAAGATTTTACACGAAACGATCAATGAATGCTTGGGAAATTTGTTCCCAAGTTTTGATTCAATGGTAGTTTAATGACATGTACTAGTCTAACACGTTGCCTTTCAAGGAATTTTGAAACAAAAGGATTAGTGCTCCATCATTGCCTACCACAACATTAAGCTCTCCATAAAATTCTCTTAAGTGGTCTATAGGACATCCCGTACCATCATATTTTTTAAACTTTGGTACCTCAAAGCCTGGAAGTACCTTTACATCAGGGAAGGGACAGAGGTCCCTGAACTTGGTGGATGGGAGATCAATCCCACACTGCTTTTGCAGTTTTCTCTCCATCTCTTGCAGTTGCTCGATTTCATAGGGACCAGATGGGAGAGGTTTTGCCCATTGCCAAACCTGCCCTGTATCCTTCTCGTAATAGTTGACCTTGTTAAAACTTATATGATTCCTACTTGGAGGAGACTGGACCTGGTGGTTACTCCCATTATAGGGAGTTTGTTGAACTGAGACTGGAAAAGGAGGCTGCAAAGAAATCCTGGTTGTAGGAGATCATTGAAATTGACTGGAATTCCTATAAGGGAGAGAATTTTGGAATTGATTAAGAGTCTGGGGTGTGGAATGATGGAACTGACTCTCATTTGTGGGGGGGATATTGGAAAAAATGCCCAGAGGTACATAGTTGTGCTGGCCGGATGTCTCCATTGGTATGGTATCGAAAGTCTTGTGTGAACCTTGACTGTTGAGGCTGTTGTGTTGGGCCAACTTGGGTGCTGGATATTAGAACTTGCACTAGTATGAGTTGGAGAAGAATTTATTACATAATCTCTATATTTTGGACCACCTCCTGGATGCAAGAGACTAGCACTGATCCTACTGGATGTGGTTGTGGGGGAATGCCTTCCTGTATATCGAGATAGGAGAAAGGAAGAGATATTTCTTCGTGGTTAGCCATGGCTGTTCAGGATCTGGTATGGATTATGTTGCACTAAGGGAAATTTTTTTAAGACAACTAACTCGTAGATTTTTTTCTTTTTAGTTTTTTGCATTGAATGTTGATGCAGGTGCAAATGTGCGATAACTAATATTCTTAAGGAATTTGTAAGATCTTGTTTTTCAAGTTGAGTCGCGACTAATGTGAGTAGTTCATCCCCAGTAGAGTCGTCATTCTATGGATGTTGGAGGGTGAATTTTTTGAGAGGACGGGAGATCGACTCTCCTTTCCATTGGTTACCTCGCTCAAAGGCTTTCATTTGGGGGTAAAGAGGTATTATATTTGACCAGAGTCGCCACTAACCAATTCTAACTATCCTAGAGTCAGTTAGACCCTGTAGAAACGTTAAGGATTAAGAACCTGAAGATCCTTAACCCTAAGATTACTCGTAAGCTTACATTCTAGAGATTCCGAGTAAGGGACCGCGGTTATAGAGAGGGAAATCGTTAAGCACCAACTCTGCCTGTACTGACGTATAGGCTTTACTTCATAAGATCCAACTAATTTCAGATGAATAAGGCTAGTACTTGCGTGTAAATAATGTAATGCAATGCAATGACAATAGTGATTGATTGATCTAAATTTTCGATGGGCAAGATCTAATTATATCTATAAGCCGTAGAGCATACATTCGAAATGATCGAGTGCAGGGTGCAAAGTATGTATGTGTGGGATGATTGATTGTAATGCCCTGAAAATTGAGGGTCGAACAGGAGCTCAACTCCCGAGTTCCAACACATCACTTATGCAACATAGATAATGATGATAAAATGTTGTCCATATTAGTACATTAAACATTAGTAGGATTATACCAAATTAACATATCATACTCTACAGACAGTTAAATTTACGCAAGCAGAAGACTGTGATAAGTACATATAAGCATATAAGTGATTGTAGGTCCCCAGAGTATGAATGTCACTATGTCAAATAGTTACATGTATAATTCCAAAATATACAAAATGACAAAGTGTAATGTCATCTATCCATATCCTTGTAGCCCCGATGCGCAACTCCAGGTCTACATAAACTCACCAGAGAGTTGCATATAGGAGAACTCCTCATCATCAAAAAAGTCAAGCTCTACTTCGTAAGCACCGCCACCATCTGTAACTAAAACAGAGTCTGGTTGGTGTTTTAAAACACCGTCCCAGAGTGGGAGTGAGTGATCAACTCAGTGGAGCTATAAGGCAAAGGTTAACATGTTATCAATTCAGTCAAGCAGTAATGATAAAGAAATACACCAAGCATTCATAGGTACTCTAGTTAATGCAAGGATGATATGTATTAATGATGCATGCCCTCGCCTGCACTCGCTCTACGACATCATCTCACGATCGTAGCATATAACACCCCCGCTGTGCTCAACTCCAACGCCAAAGGCACATGCAATATGGTGTATGTGCGTGATTAGCCAAGTTCGTACTTAGACTTATTCATACAGCAGGTTTGGGAAGCTAAAGCACCTCCCTTTATATCATTTACCCAAATGATGATCCATCTAGGGTCATCAATCCTAGTTAATCTCATACGATAGCAGTTCTAGGTCGCTACGGAGAGGCTCGTCACCTCAACGCATGCCTAGTTTATACTCGAAGTCACTACGAAAAGGCTCATCACCTTAGCGTAGTCCTAGTGTATACTCGAGGTCACTATGAGCGGCTTGTCACTTAATCATAGGCCAACAGCTCGAATACAATGTCCCATACCACCGTATTCGGCTCACGAGTTTGGTTTGCTCACTGGACACTACAGGGTGGCTCATTGCCCCAGCGTAGGCCGACAGCTCGACCACGGTATCCCATACCACCATGCCCAGCTCAAGAGCCTTAGCGGATCGAGGTACCAAGGTTAAACGGGCTTTACATTGGTAAGTTGGTACCTTAGATTCAAGCAATAGCATCCATATATGATGAACATACAATAGGCCAATCGTGTTACCTAACAAGCTCGACTAGTACGAGCATACGTTGACTTAATCGACATGGAGCGTGTAAGCACTCCACGTGGCCTAACCACTGTCGACAAGCAGCGTATGACTCGGATTCCTCGAACATGTCTTATGTGGCAAAAACGACCTTAGCCACTAATTCGAAAATCATTACCAATTGCCTAGACTACATCGTAGCCCCAATCACACTCCAACATAATAGGCATTTATGTTTGATAGTCAAAATAGCATGTAGCAACCAATTCAAATATAAATCTCATATAAGCATTTCAACAAACAAATAGTACACATGTTAGCATACTTAGGCATTTCATCCATAAATCACATAGTAGTAAGGTAGACTACATAAAGGAAACCGTAACTATAGATAAGGGGATTGAGAATCCTATATCAACGCCCTCATTAAATACATTACAACAAGCATTTTCTCCTTCAGACATTTCATTAAACACTTAGACTACACATATCAACATACATGTAATATAGTAGTTATAACAGGTATTATAGCGACTCCTTCCACAAGGGAGTTGTCATACGTACAACAATCATGTATTCACAAGCATCAATCATAATAAGCATAAATCATAATTCCATATTCATATAAACATTTAAACGAACACATGGAATGCACTATATTCAACATGATTTATATATATATATAATACATAGAAAACATCGCATCCAAGCACATGTGATAGCAATCAAGTCAGTCATAAATCATTAACTGACATTAAAAGCCTTGAAAATCATAACCTAAACGTTTATAGTCTGCACCTTTCACCGGTAAACTCATATCAAACTCAGTTCAAACACTAAGTCTTTGTCTACAGCACAATGGCAACCTATAGCATGAAATAGGTTAGCTATTTCACTATTTACTCTATTTAGATACCTAAAATAGGTTAGGGTTAAGATTTCTTACCCAACAATGAAATCAGAATCGCCGGTGTAGCGACACGGGAAAGGTGATTCAGCATGTAGAGCAGTGGGATCGAATCCCAGCAACTATCTCCCACTTTCTCTCACTTCTCCTCACCATTTTCTTCTCTTTTCTCTCTTCTCTCTCCTAGGGTTTAGGATTTTCGTATGGAATGAGAGAGGGTGGGTTTAGGTCCTTATATAGGCCCAGAACTGATGAAAATGGCCCTAGGGCCGTGGTATACTTAGGTTATAGCCAATGAGTGGTTGTTTCGGGCCAACCGAGCTCATCTGGAGGCACATTTTCTGCATAAAGTCCAGAGAGAGTTCCCTGACAATGGATCTATGTCAGGTTAAGTCTTCGGTCCGATCGGATCAGTGGATCGACCATGAAGGACCTGTTTCAGTTCAACGGTCATCGTTACTCGATCAAGGCCACAAGTACCCTGACATGTGTTGAAAATTTTTCCTGATCCGAGGGTGTAATTAGATCAGAATCTGACAGTCTAAAACCTTAAGTTTGGCCTGCAAGCGAACGGCCCAATTCACTTAAGTTTGAGTTCATTTTCCAAAGATATTCGCGTTTCTCACACACCATACATACATCCCACAAAAAGAATAATTAAAGATCAGAAGTATAAATCATTCAACCACAACACAAGGGATTATAGTGGTTCGCCGTGTGTTCACCAACTGTTAAACAACAGCCACAGAATGCTACTTCACTCCTAATATCCTCGCATAGGGGATATTAGCGTTCACTAACAAAATAGGTTTTCCCAGGTTCACCCAAAACCTTTACAATTGTATCTTTGTCGTGGGCTTACACAATTAAAAACCCCACTTCGAGTTTTCTGGCTCTCCTCGGATAACCAATACAACAAGATTTTTCGAAAAATCTTAAAAGAAACCAAAATAGAAAGGAATTTACAATTAAATGTAAAATACCCGATTATCTCCTTCGTTGTAGCAGCCGGTAGAACCAAATCGAGTAGATGATTGAATGTCCAAGTTCAATGTCCAAGATTCAATTACAATGGTTCTAATTCTAATAGATTTTAAATTAAACTGAATAGGGCTTGCCTTAATTGATTTTGATTCCAAAGAAAGGGAATAATAATTCCTCTTATCAAATCAGATTGGAATAACCAAAAACAAAATCAATTAAATAAAGATAAGGAAAGAGAATATTAAATAAGCACACTTAGCTTAGATAGAGCACAGAATTATCTCTCAGAAGTTCGACGAAGATAGGCTTGAATGGATTAATTAATTCGATAATTTCTTCTGAGATTCGTGCACTATTTATAGGTGAGCAGATCGTGTCTTCGACTGGTCTAGAGAGATCTTTCACTAGTCAAAGCAATAACAGATATTTGAAAGATCCGGCAGGATAAGCTCTGACCGTTCTACGACTAGTCGAAGGTCTCCTTCGATCGTCGCAGTCACCTACGATCGTCGAAGATCTCCTTCGATCGTCAAGAACTGAAAAACATCTGGATTTAGAGTCAAAGATTTTCAACTGGTCGAAGCTTCGAGTCGAACTTCCTTCGACTAGTCGAGCATTCTGCTCGACTAACTGATTTTATCCGAAATTTGTAACAAACTCACGACTGATCGAGAAATTTCTTAGACAGGTCGAAGCAACTCTAGGACTAGTCGAAGAAGGCCTAGGACTAGTCGAAGAGCAGACCAAACTCATGTAAAATAAACATTCGACTTATGTATCCAAAATGACCTACTTCTAAGGTCAACCTATGGTCAGTCAAACCTCAACCATGAAGTATGGACATTGAAACATTAGGAACTAATGACCTTGAAGTATGAGCCTTGAAGTCTTGATGTAGTTGAAATCTTGATGTAGCTCAATCTTGAAAGTGTCTTGAGTTCTTTACAAACTGCCGTGTCAGATTCTTGAGGTCTGGCAGCTTGTGTCTTGTCGTGTGAGCGGTTCTTGCATTCAAGATTGATCCTTGTACTTGTGAGCTTTGCTTGTTGTGAGCCTTGTACTTGTGAGCTTTGCTTGTTTATGAATGTTGATCCTTGAGAGAGCTTCACTTATGCAAGTTATATATAACGTGATTTTGGCACCACAAATTTGACAAGATAGGGATATAAACTATAGCACTTACAAGTTCTTGTGAACTTCGGCTTCTGTTTCCCAAGTAGCATCTTCCTCAGTGTGGTGCATCCACAGAACCTTCACAAGTGGAACCACTTTACTACGTAGCACCTGTTTCTTCCTATCTAGGATACGCGTCGGACGCAATACATAGGTAGCATCTTCACTCAACTGTACCTGCTCCCATTTGATTATGTTGGAAGGGTCAGGAACGTATTTCTTCAACATAGATACGTGAAATACGTTATGCATGCCTAGTGGGTAAAGCAAGGTGGTAAGCAACCACACCCACTCGATCGAGTATCTGGAATGGGCTAATGAATCTCGACGTGAGCTTCCCCTTCTTTCTAAACTGAAGAACTCCCTCATGGGGAAAACTTTTAGGAATACAAGGTCCCTGACCTCAAACTCTAGCGGTCGCCGCCTCGTATCGACGTGGCTCTTTTGTCTGCTCTGTGCTGCCAGAAGTCGACGCCTGATAATGTCGATCTTCTCAGAGGTCGTCTGCACTAACTTGGGGCCAATTAAACTTCTCTCGTCCACTTCTGCCCAACAATGCAGTGCTCTACACGGACGCCCATATAATGCTTCATAGGGGGTTGTACCAATACTCGCCTGAAAGCTGTTGTTATAGGCGAACTCAGCATAAGGAAGAAAGTCATCCCAACTGTCCTTAAAATCTAGTACACAAGCTCATAGCATATCTTCCAACACCTGATTTACCCGTTCCATCTTCCCGTCAGTCTATGGGTGGAATGCGGTACTGAATTTCAACTTCACACCCATTGCTTCCTGAATACGAGTCCAGAAGATAGATGTGAATCGTGTGTCTCGGTCCGACACGATCTCCATAGGAACTCCATGCAGACGTACTATCTCCTTGATGTACAGCCTGGCTAAATCGTCTGCTGAGTTCGAAACTCTAATAGGGAGAAAATGAGCCCATTTCATCAATCAGTGCACAATCACCCATATGGAGTCATGTCCCTTATCTTCGGTAGCCTTGAGATAAAATCCATAGAGATGAAATCTCATTTCCATTTAACTATGGGCATGGGCTGAAGTAGTTCAGGAGGTCGGCGATGCTCTGCTTTGACCTGCTGGCACGTGAGACAACGAGACATAATCTGCTATGTGGGCCTTCATGTTGTCCCACCAGTACGAGTACTTCATGTCTCGATACATCTTTGTACTGTCAGGATGCATTGTTATCCTCGAACTGTGAGCGGCTTTGAGAACTTCCTTTCTCAAGTCGTGAAGATTTGGGACGCATAGGCGGCCACAATAACATAAACCTCCATCCGTACCAACTCTCCATTCAGAATTTATATCGTCACTGGCTCGCTTCCCCAACTCTACTAACCACTCATCTTCCTTCTAAGCCACAATGATTCGGTCGTCGATAAGTGGCTGTACGCAAATATGTGCGACGCTCTCTAATGGCTCCTCTACCATAAGCTTCTACTCAAAGTTTCGCACAAATTCTACCATGTTCCACTCGTCTATCATTAGCGGAGCTACAAATGCTATATTCTTCTTGCGGCTCAACGCGTCGGCCATAAGGTTGGCCTTCCCAGGATGGTCGGAGACCTCGAACTTGAAGTCCTTCAAGGTTTCCATCCATCGTCATTGCCTCATATTCAAGTCCCTTTGTGTGAATATGTACTTGAGGATCTTATGGTCACAAAAGAGCTTGAACTCCTCTCCATAGAGGTAATGTCTCCAGGATCTTCAATGCAAAGATGACCGCTAACTCTAGGTCATGCGTAAGGTAGTTTTCCTTGTGTTTCCTCAAGCTGTCGGGATGCATAGGCGATCACCTGTCATACGCATAAAGACACATCGGTGTATATTGTATACTTGACCCCTTGCTCGACAATACTAGCACAGGGCGAACGTTAACTTGTCCTTCGGTTCTTGAAAGGTTTACTTTCTTATTCTCGGCAAACTTAAGGTCCTTTCGAGTTAGCCGAGACCGGTCTGGCTATCTTGAAAAAATCCCTAATGAATCGATGATAGTAGCCAGTGAGTCCCAGGAAACTCCTCACCTCTGTAACCGAACTGGGCTGCTCCCAGTCCTGAACTGCTGCCACCTTGGCGAGGTCCACAGTTATCCCTTCCTTGGACACCACATGTCACAGGAACTTGACTTCTTCCTTCCAAAAGTCACACTTCTTATACTGAGCGAACAACTGGTTTTTCTCTAAAGTATCAAAGACTGCTCGCAGGTGTTCCTCGTAATCCTCTCAACTCTTAGAGTATATCAGGATATCATCTATAATTACAATGATAAATCGGTACAGGTACGGCCAAAACACTCGGTTCATCAGATCCATGAACACGGTCGGTGCATTCGTGAGTCCAAATGACATCACAAGGAACTCGTAGTGCCCAAAACTGGTTCTGAACGCTATCTTCTGCACGTCCTCATCCCTAACGCGCAACTGGTGATACCCTGACTATAAGTCAATCTTCAAGAAATACTGTGCCCCTTTCAACTGATCAAACAGATCATCAATCCTAGGCAAAGAATACTTGTTCTTCACCGTCACTTGGTTCAACCTGCGATAATCAATATAAAATCGCAGTGATCCATCTTTCTTCTTTACAAATAGTACGGGTGCTCCCCAAGGAGATACACTTGGTCGTATGAAACTTGAATCCAACAGGTCATCAATCTGTCTCCTCAATTCCTCCATTTCACATGGAGGCATGCGATACGTGGGTAAGGAAATGGGAGTCGCACCAAGCACAAGATCGATAGTAAAATTGATCTCACATTGAGGAGGTAATCCAAGTATCGTCTTAAACACATCCTAAAATTCCTGAACTACTGACTTGTTCCCCAATGTCAGACCATCAACGTGCTCTAATAAAGTAGCGTAGCAATTGATGCGGTAGTACCAACTGACCTGCACTGGGAATGTAAAGGTCGTGCCCTCAAGTCCATGGGCTGTCACCACCCTATTATCACAATCAATCTCTACCTTCATCTCCGTGAGCCAATTCATACTGAAAATGATGTCATTATGACATAATGGGGCGACCATCAGGTCAACAATCACTATTCTGCTCCCTAGTTCTATCGAGAAATCCTTACACATCTTAGTAGAGTCTAAGAAAGTCCCTATAGTGGTAAGGAGTCTCAACCCAACCATAGGACTAGTTTTCAACCCTAGTCGCTTGATTGTTGCGCATGATACTATAGAGATAGTGGACCCGATGTTCACCAATAAGAAGACCGGTGTACCTTGAACATGCGCAGTGACTTCGAAAGCTAAAGGCATGGTAACTGCTATCTCAAATGCCTCTGCTGCAAGTGAGTGCACACGAGCCTGTTGAGGGCTGTTTGACTGCGGTACCGTAGGCCGTTGAAGCAGCCTAAATCGAGGTGCAAGTGGCGACGATCGTAGAGGTGGAGCTATAATGGCCTGAGATAACTGACGGTTGATCATCTAAGGAGGCATAAAACCGTTGTCTGTCATCTTGGTGAAGCAGTAAGTGTTAATGTGGCCCGACCTCTTGTAGTAAGCACACCATAAGTCTACTCGTCTCGTCGGGACTGGTGGAGCCATAAGTCTGGAAGGTGAGTTTACATGGGGCCTCTTGCCGAGAAATGGTATGCTCGGCAAATCCGATCAAGGCCTAGGAATCGTAGCCACTCGTGTGCGGGACAGCCTGTCCCCATCCTGCTCAGCTCGTAGAGACATGCCCACTAGCTCAACATAGTTAAATATGCTAGCGCAACACATCTTCAAGCGTATCTCGGGTCACAGACCCTCAGGAAACCGCCGCATTCGCATGGCTGCTCTGCTAATATCAGGGGAGCATATGCATATCTGGCCAACTCCGTGAACCTGTTTTCATACTCTGTCACTGTGATCTATCCTTGATGGAGGCGAAGAAATTCACTCTCCTTCTCATTATGATACGTGAGGGAAAAGTACTTCTCATGGAAGTGTGTCTCAAATGCTTCCCACATCCATATATAGCCAGTAGCTACAGTCCGAAGGACGCTGTCCCACCAGAGACTGGCTTCCTTCCCAAACATATACGTAACCAGCTCAACCTGCTCTATCTTAATGCAGTGCAGCGGCTTCAGCATCTTAGAGATGCGGTCGAGCCAATATTCGGCCTCCTCGGGTCTGTGAGTACTCACAAAAGTGGGAGGTCGGAAGCGCTGGAATTGCTCGAATAAGCTGCTAGCACACATACTTCTAGTAGGCTGCACTGGTGGTGCAAGCGAGACCGTGTGTATGTTCTGAGCAATGACCCCCGCAATGGTGGCCAAAAACTGCTACTGCTGTTGTATCAAGAGCATCATCTGCTCCAACATATAAGGAGGAAGAGCCGACTGA
This sequence comes from Magnolia sinica, assembly GCF_029962835.1. Lineage (NCBI taxonomy): Eukaryota > Viridiplantae > Streptophyta > Magnoliopsida > Magnoliales > Magnoliaceae > Magnolia > Magnolia sinica. The sequence continues at coordinate 81,307,318 of NC_080576.1, read as the reverse complement.
GGCACGTGAGACGTTGAAGTAGACACACAGTTCTGCTAAGGAACCGGTGGTGCAACAGGTGTCGGCCCATTTGTGGGGCCAGTGACCAACTGAGAATCCGGCATAGTCTTGTGAGTCGGGCCCGAGCTGAGGTCCATATGGCTATCGCTGAGGGGAGGTGCCCCATCAATCAAGTCGTCAAGTGTGAGACATGCCGTACTCCGTGTGGCCTCAGGTGGCATTCCCTATATACAACATAGGGTGCGACTCGTGTCAGATTTAACATAAGCACATATACTCATCCACACATCATTCACATTCAAACCAAAGGAAACTTCATGCATTTCATTTACCAAAATTGTCACAATACATGAGATATAGTTTTACATGAGTCATGACAGAAGATGCATGTGAGCTAATTTACCAAAGCTTTAAACACTAAACATACTAACAACCAAACCAGTCTATTAAGGCTAGTACAAAGGAAGACTAACAGCAAAGCAAACTAAGAGATGACTACATATGTGACTAGTCGTCTGAATCCAGCAATAGTGGAGGAGCACCCTTGTCCTGCAGACAACACAGGATAGCCTTCAAGGTGTAAGATACTTTTTTAAATTTTTGTTTCATGAAGGCCCGGGTCTCGTTGACCTCCTGTCACAGGGCGACCTGGCCCTCCTCAAGCTGTGCCAAGCGGGCTTCGATAGCAGCCCGATCACTGTCACGCTCCTGTGTAGCAGGAGGAGAGCCCCCATCAGAGTCATGGCCTCCACTTCTTCCTCTTCCTGCTCCCTCCTTCATCACTGCCCTCATCTCCGCTGCCTTCCTCACCACTCTCTTCCTCACCTTCACCTTCCTCGACATCTTCACTTTCTCCTTCTGTATCATCACTCTGCTCCTCAAGGCGAGCTTGACATCTCCTTTGGCCAATGCCCATGTTGTTAAGTGTGTTTTCACTGATAATGTGGATCGGGGCAATGTTATCCATCTGGAGTCGGAAGTAGTAGTGGCGGGAAATTTTACAAATCAATCGACCAAAAGGTAGCGAGGAGCTTTCTCTCTTAGACCGCGCAGTGCGGATTATCTGGGATAGGACAAGCGTAGGCAGGCACACTTTCTCTCCTTGCCCAACTTTGAACAAGAAATCTACCAAGAATATCATGCATTCGGTGCGATTACCCCACCTAGGATACACGTTATACGTGCATATGTGGTGGAGTAGGCGGAAGTCGGCCGTCATCTTGAATGAAGCGAGACTTTTTTCCCACCTCCAACGCTCGAGTCGACCGCATAGGAAATGGGTGTGAAGTCTTTTTGCTCGCTCACTAGAGAGGTTCTTCTCACTGGCGTGTACCATGCCTCTTTCAATTCCCATTATACGGGCAATCACATCCACATCTACTATGGCCTCCTGCCTTCCCAAAGGAATAGTAAACTGAAGAGGCTCTATAAGTGGGTTCTGTATGTCGGCATAGAAGGCTTGCACAGCGCCTTCACTCGCATGAGTGTTTCCTTCAAATATGGGACCCCACTCATTCTCTAGGAGAAAGTTGATAATTAGATATAGTCCAAAAAACTTCTCGTCGACATGCGCTTCAAATACAACTTTGTAGTTACAGAACTTACCAAGTTGGGCACCTGCTAGTAGAGACCTTTCCAACAGGATTTGAGGATTGAGGCCCTAATTGGATCTTCGCTCTCTCTCGGCACTTGCGCTAGTCTCGACGCTCGCCTTCTTCATAGTACGGCATGGTCGGCTCGGTCTAGCCTCATCCGGGGCCGCTCTCTTCTTTCCCATAAGGGAAAGGAGCATAGAGATCGAGAAAATGGCAGTGACAAGCTTAAAGAGTGCCATAAAATTGGAAAAGTTTGGAGAATGAAGTGGATTGGAAGATATGGGACATATGAGACACAAAGATGTGTTTGTGTACTTAAATGGGAAGAAACAAGGGAGATGGAAGGTGGTAATAGATGGGTTTTTTGAGAAAAATAGTAGAGATGATGTAAAGTATGGAAGAAGATGGAAGATTGATGTGAAAAGTAGAAGAAGGTGGTGTCTTGAATGTATGGGAGGGGGTTTGAGAGGGAAATGGGGGTTTTTGGAGGGTTTAAAGGCCTAGAAATTATGTGAAATGGCAAAAGGGGAGGTGAGGGGGGTCAAATAGAGGCCCCACAAGTGTGACATGGCCCACCAGACCGGGCGATGGGCGGTGGGCGGCGCGCAGCCAACCGGGCGATGCGGCTGCCCGAACTCTGAACATCCATATGCTAGATTCCGATTCTGGGATCCTACAAGGAGGATTTTTTGTACATTTAACTCATAATAAGCATAACCATAAGATTACCCAATTCACAAAGGCAACATCATCATCACATATCCACTAATATAATCATTTGAGTACAATGCTGAAAGGAAAATACATCAATAAAAAAAAGCTTCAGAAGACCGCTGCACGCTCCAAGCTCAACGCTGCTGCAACCTAATAACACCTGCACGCATCTATCGTGCATAAGCTTATAGAAAGCTTAGAGGGTGGTGTAAGCGTGTGTACAAGGAAAGTGCCAAGTATGCAATACAATGCCATAATCGTATAATGTCGAAATAGGCGCAAGGTCATGAATCATACGTTATCAGAGTAAGCGAAAATACTAACAAGTCCATAAGTCAAAGCGAGCCAAATATTAGATGCCGAGGATACAATGTCATAAGTCACACAATATCGAAAGTACTGGTAATCCATTAATTGTATAATGTCAAAATAAGCAGAAACATTGACAAGAGCATGAATTATCATAGTAAATAGAATATTGACAAGATCAGAAATCATACGATAATAGAGTAAGCGAAAATACGGACAAGTCCATGAGTCAATCAATGTCGAATATTCAATGTAGAACAACTATGCAAATAAAGAATCATAGATAGTCAAATATCGGATGCAGAGGATACAATACAATATACATTCCGGATGAGTAACAAATAGCGTCAGATGTACCTAGACCATATAAATACAGGGACACAATAACCCAAAATGTCGTATCTGCGAATGTCATGCAATATGCGGTGCGAATGGAATGACCATCGGAGTGTGAAGTCGGGATGATAGTACATAGTATCGCGGGCTCCATCACAAGGGACTTCTATCTAAACCAGTCCCATACCTAAATTTGGATAGTCGGACTCGATGTGGTAAACTCCGATCTCGGGTTAGTCGCGAGCCCCAACCGAAATCTTGGCCATTGCGAGGGCACAAGTAATAAATAGTTACGCACCACCAACCCGAATGGATAGTGGATGAATGAATGCATGAATGAGTATGTAACTCCTGCTCACTAAATCCACATATCGATACAGTTCCTCTCAGAATCATCAGGGTCTATTACACTACGCCAGCTTACCGCCCCTATCCGAGCACACAATGGGTAAGTGGAAGAGACCTCACTATCCATTGCCAATATCGGGCCGGTTCATCGATAGCGGACCCATTCCTCAAGTGGTCAAACTCGGCCTAGATATTACCCCTCACTCGGGCGGGTAAGGTCACACCCTCCCAACCGACCACGACACGGTGGGAGACGCGACCTATTGGTATATGGCCCTTATGCGCTCATATATACTCACTCGGTCTCGACATTGGGCGCCTCATGGCCACGGAGGTTTAGAGATTTTCACCGAGGGACATCTATGGCGCCCATATGCTAGAACCAAACATTTTCGGTGTCCCATTTGGCCATCCACGATATGCCTGTGGAGGCTACGACCCTGGTGTCGCTAGGGCGTACAGTAATCATAATGCGAGATGCATGAGTTATACAATCAAGTCATGCATCAATCCTATGCATACTGCGAGCTCAAGTGAGATAACCTCCGCCTATCAGGGTCTCATAACAACATGCTCAATGACGTATGCAATGATCAACCACATCTCATAACAAACATGCAGATGATGCGTATGGACATGTATCATGATGCTATGCTGTCACATACTCATAATCGTATCAATAACCAGCATCGACAATCGACCTCGATAATGTGGACATTTAACCGACATTGCCCCCAAGGAATGGCCCACATAGATCCTAACATATAGTGGACCCATGACCTCACACAAGGGACAAATATACAACACCATGGACCTCACTCAAGAGTTTAATACACATCACGATGAGCCTTTCACATGTGCCTAACATACATCACAATGGCTCCATAGCTTAGCCCTCAAACACACCACAATGGGCTCGTACAATCATAATGGGCCGTGTCACATGGGGCTAATACGCATCACATGGGCTACATATACATCACAATGGGCCACGCCCATGAGCCTTTATACATCACAATGGGCCTAACCTAGGGGTCCAAATATATCGCAATGGGCCTCAACCCACGGGCAGAATATACATTACAATCGGAATCCACAATCGGCCACGATGATTGGCCTCGATCGATAATCAGTCAATTGGCCACGACAATCATAATCGACAATCGGCCATGATAATCAACCTCAATTGATAATCAGTCAATCGGCCATTACAATCATAATCGGTAATCGGCCACGATAATCGGCTTCGATTAGTAATCGGTCAATCGACCACAACAATCATAATCGGTAATTGGCCACAATAATTGGCCTCGATCGATAATCGATCAATCGGCCATGACAATCATAATCGGTAATTGGCCACGATAATCGGCCTCGATCGGTAATCGGTCAATCGACCACGACAATCAGCCTCGTTGATTGGTCGAACTTGGCCTATGGGAAGGTCACAATATGGACATTCAACTATCATCGCCCATCAGAGTGGACATTTAACCAACATTGCTCCCAAGTAGTGGCCCATGTAGAGTCAAGCATAAGGTGGGCCCCAAATATCCAACGGTGGCCTCGAATAGTCATCACAAGTGGGCCTTACACATGCGGCGCGTGGGCCTACACATCACGGTGGGTCGATACATTGGGCGCACCATTAGCCTAATATGCACATCACGGTGGGTCGTACCCGATGGGTCGCATCAATGGGCGTCAATCCAACAAGTGGGCCGCATCATGTGCACCCTAATGGGCCTTATACACATCAAGTCGAGCCTCGATGGGATGAAAATATGTCATAATGGGACACGACATACGGGTCGAAAATACATCGCAATGGGCTTCAGCAGAAAATACATCTTTGTGGGCCTTACCAAATGGGCCATAAACACATCCTAATGGGCCTCAACCATGGGCCTCTAACATATCATAACGGGCCTTACATCAATGAGCCACACTATTGGGGCTCATGCACATCAAGTGGGTTGCATCAATGGGCCGCACAAATGCACAATAGGTAGGCCCTGCACATGCAGCAGATGGGCCCCACCAGATGGTTAGTGTGGATATAGAATGCATACATCTAGTGGGTCACACATCCCACGGACGGTGTGAGTAAAACGTACATCGAGGCTGGCCCTATATGACCTGGACGGTTAGGGTGGGACATATGAGATGGGTTCTGCTCACGGGTTCCAAATACATTACAATGGGCCTTATACATAGCACAATGGGCCTTGCCCATAGGCCTAATACGTATCATAATGGGCCTTGCCCATGGGCCTCAGATTCAAGCAGGTGGGCCCCATCATATGGGCCTCAAATATACATTACCGGTGGGCCTAAAATATAAATTACAGGTGGGCCTCCAATCGGCTGAAAATATATCACAATGGGTCTTATCAAATGGGTCACAACTACATAACAAGTGGGCCCTGCACATGACCCTCAAAATATCAAGTCGACAGATCATCTGTACCATACCACAGCGAAATTGCATGGTGTGGCCCACCGTGATGTATTTTGAGATCCAACCTATTCATAAATTAACGTATGGATAGATGAAGTGAAAACAAATATCAACTTAATTGGAAACTAGAGTGGCCCTTAGGAATTTTGAACGGTGGATGACGCTGTCCACTATTTAAATGGTGGAGTCCACTTGAACTTTGGGATCTGACTCACTCATTTTCCCATGCCATAAAATGATCTCACAGGTGGTTGGACGGTATGGATACAGCGTGTGCATTATGGTGGGCCCCACCGTCCAAACAGTGGACGATGTAGAAATACATACATCAATGTGGGGCCTGCGGCCTACTGCCGTCAAGAGGAGTAACAAGATAGCTGATGCTCATGTAGCTTGCTGCACTTAAAAAGGCAGAGGTGGGTCCAACATAGGGCCCACCATCACGTATATATTATATAATATAATATATAATATATATAATATAATATAACACACACACACACACACATATATATATATATATACACACCATATGTGTATATATAATATAATATTATATATTTATTTTTATTATTATTATTATTATTTTATTTTTATATATGTGCGGGGGTGCACGGTGCGACATTGCTTGATTAACGTGTGGATATAAACTAACATCATTAAGGTGGGTCCACGCTGATGGATGGCGTGGATACGGTATATATATATATATATATATATATATATATATATATATATATATATATCAGTGGCCCCCACCTACACGTGTAGCACGTGTGGGTGGGTCCACGTCCTGCCCAGAACGGACAGACAGGTTGGATTGCAAATACATCACGGTCGGCCCTTCCCAACAAGTGATTTTACATTAAGCATGTCTTCACACGATTTAAGATGGTGTGGTCCACCTTTTCTTTTACGGCTGATTTTTGGGACGACCCATTATCTAGATGGGTCCCATCAAATGCACGGATAGATACAGAATATATATCATGGTAGGGCCCATGGTGGGGCCCATGGTCCCACCTTTGTCCGTGCGCAGCAGGATGCTGCTGAGGACGTCAGCAGCAGCGTCCTTGCCTTGTTTTAAATATTTTTTTAAGAAATCTATTTTTCTACGATTTTTCCTAGGTGGGGCCCGCATCGAAAAATCCACCTCATCCACTGGTTCTTGTGGCCTGAGAAAAGCCAAACAAGCCCAATATTAGGCATATTTCGGTGTGTAAAATGATTATGAACGTTTTAACGGTGAAAACCATTGGTTTCTATCTTATGGCTGCCGGAAAAATCGAATCGATTATCATTTTTAGCTCAATGCCTAAAATGAGCTAGGGAAAGAAATGGACGGCGTGGATTTACTCCATACATCAAGGTGGGACCATATATGAGTGGCCCACTCTAAACTTTTAATTTTTAATTTTTTGGTTGGTTGTTAGTTCACACCCATGTCGGTACACGCACCCCATGTTATCCACAACCTACATCCAGCGTCCAGGGACGTTGGGCGGATGGGCATCCAAACATCATGGTGGGTCCCACATGGGCATGGCCCACCTAATTAGATCAATCAAATATTTATGTTTTCCCCACGCCCAGTTGTGGGTTATGGGATGTTAGGTGGGCCCACGTGATGTACAACATGGATAAGTTGTATACTTCATGGTGGGGTCCACTCGGGTGGGCCACTCGGCCAAATCAACTCAAAATGAAAGAGAGAGAGAGAGAAGCAACCACTTATGATCTTCTCCTCCTTTTGCAAAGCATGCTAGAACCCCAATGGACGAACTTCAACGGTTGACATGGATCATGGATGGTGGAGATGAGAGTTAAGAAGGTGGGCCACACTAGCTTCTCCTCTTAGAAGCCATGGACGTGGGTTGCTTGGAGAGAGGAGCTTGAAAAATGGGAGAGAGAGATGAGAGAGAGAGGTGTAAGAGAAGTGATGGGAGAGAGGATGGTGAGTAATGGGTGATGGTTTTTGTTGACTTTTGGGTGGAAAGAGGAATGGGTATCATTCCTTGTTGGTGAAAAAGGGATTGATAGGTAAGGTTGTGTACTTGACTTTCATTAATGGATTGATGTGATTTTAAGGTAGAGATTCTCTTGGGGATTGCGACGCGTGGTGTTTTTCTCGAACTGAACGCAGGCTCACATCTCTTGGCTTGGGTATCGCCTTGGCGCGTAATACGCGGCATCGGAATCGTGGCAACGGTGCGATCACTAGGGTACAAGTTCCAGGTTGAGCCGACTCTGGAATACGGGACACGACTCAAGGTTGCGCGTAACTGCCGATAACAGATTGTGGGTCGTTGGAATTCGACTGGGAGGACCGCAGAAGCCTACAAAACAGTACTGGTTAAGGGAGTGGCCCCACAAGTGTGACATGGCCCACCAGACCGGGCGATGGGCGGTGGGCGGCGCGCAGCCAACCGGGCGATGCGGCTGCCCGAACTCTGGTCGGATCGCGGTGGCTCTGCCTGGGGGCAGTGTCCACCTTTCACCGGGGTACCGAAAACATGTGGGACCCCCTTGGGTCCCTCTGTAAATTACGGTGTGGCCCCCACAATGGTTTGAGGTGCTTTCGAACTATAACTTGTACATATTCACACTTTTTGCGTGTTTTGAGTGTGGGATTCACTGAATTAACGCCCAAACCCCTCAATTGATGGTTTAGGAAGGGGTTGGGATCATTTTACATGATCTTATATGTGTATAGGATGAAATTCAATGGTCAGTTTCACCTGTCAGTGAAACTGGGAATCCTACGACTGTTTCTACATTGTATCGCTCCCTCCTAGATCAAAGTACGTCAGTGTGCATCGTGTTTCCGTAACTCAGATTCAATTTAATCCAAATTATGCTCTAATACCAACTTGTAATGCCCTAAAAATTGGAGGTCGAGCAGGAGCCCAACTCCCGAGTTCCAACACTTCACTTATGCAACATAGATAATGATGATTAAATATTATCTGTATTAATGCATTAAACATGAGTGGGATTATACCAAATTAACATATCATACTCCACAGACAGTTAAATTTACGCAAGCGAAAGATTGTGATAAGTACATATAAGCATATAAGTGATTGTAGGTCCCCAGAGTATGAACGTCACCAGGTCAAATAGCTACATGTATATTCCAAAATTCACAAAATGACGAAGTGTAATGTCATCTATCCATATCCCCGTAGCCCCGATGCGCAACTCGAGGTCTACATAGACTCGCCAGAGAGTTGCATGTAGTAGAACTCATCATCATCAAAAAGCCAGGCTCCGCTTCATAAGCATCGTCACCATCTGCAACTAAAACAGAGTCTAGTTGGTGTTTTAAAACGCCGTCCCAGAGTGGGAGTAAGTGATCAACTCAATGGAGCTATAAGGCAAAGCTTAATATGTTATCAATTCAGTCAAGCAGTAATAATAAAGCAATACAACAAGCATTCCTAGGTACTCTGGTTAATGCAAGAATGATATGTATTAATGATGCATGCCCTCGCCTGCACTCCCTCTGCGACATCATCTCACGATCGTGGCATGCACCCTTTTCTCTGTGCTTAACTCCAATGCCAAAGGCACATGCAAATGCGATGCATGTACGTGATTAGACAAGTTCTTAATTAGACTTATCCATACAGCAGGTTTAGGAAGCTAAGGCACCTCCCTTTATATCATTTACCCAAACGATGATCCATCTAGGGTCGTCAATCCTAGTTAATCTCATACGATAGCAGTTCTAGGTCGCTACGGAGAGGCTCGTCACCTCAACGCATGCCTAGTTTATACTCGAAGTCACTACGAAAAGGCTCATCACCTTAGCGTAGTCCTAGTGTATACTCGAGGTCACTATGAGCGGCTCGTCACCTAATCGTGGGCCGGCTCGAATACGATGTCTCATACCACCATATTCGGCTCATGAATTTGGTTTGCTCTCATTGGACACTATAGGGAGGCTTATCACCCCAGCGTAGGCCGCGGCTCGACCATGGTGTCCCATACCACCATGCCCAGCTCAAGAGCCTTAGCGGATCAAGGTACCAAGGTTAAACGAGCTTTACATTGGTAAGTCGGTACATTAGATTCAAGCAGTAACGCTCATACATGGTGAACATACATTAGGCCAATCGGGTTACCTGACAAGCTCGACTGGTACAAGCGTACGTTGACTTAATCAACATGGAGCGCGTAAGCACTCCTCGTGGCCTAACCACTGTCGACAAGCAGCGTACGACTCGAATTCCTCGAACATTCTTGTGTGGTGAAAACGACCTCAGCCACTAACTCGAAGATCATTACCGATTGCCTGGACTACATCGTAGCCCCAATCACACTCCAACATAATAGGCATTCATGTTTGATAGTCAAAATAGCATGTAGCAACCAATTCAAATATAAATCTCATATAAGCATTTCAACAAACAAATAGTACACATGTTAGCATACTTAGGCATTTCATCCATAAATCACATAGTAGTAAGGTAAACTACATAAAGGAAACCGTAACTATAGATAAGGGGATTGAGAATCCTATCTCAATGCCCTCATTAAATACATTACAACAAGCATTTTCTCCTTCAGGCATTTCATCAAACACTTAGACTACACATATCAACATACATGTAATATAGTAGTCATAACATGTATTATAGCAAATCCTTCCACAAGGGAGTTACCATACGTATAACAATCATGTATTCTCAAGCATCAATCATAATAAGCACAAATCATAATTCCATATTCATACAAACATTTAGACGAACACATGGAATGCACTATATTCAACATAGTTTATTAGAAAACATCGCATAAGTCAGTCATAAATCATTAACTGACATTGAAAGCCTTGAAAACCATAACCTAAACATTTATAGTCTGCACCTTTCGCTGGTAAACTCGTATCAAACTCAGTTCGAACACTAAGTCTTTGTCTATGGCACAACGGCAACCTATAGCATGAAATAGGTTAGCTATTTCACCATTTACTCTATCTTGATACCTAAAATAGGTTAGGGTTAGGATTTCTTACCCAACAAGAGAATCGGAATCGCAGGTGTAACGACACAGGAGAGGTGATTCAGCACGTAAAGCGGTGGGATCGAATCCCAGCAACTATTTCCCACTCTCTTACTTCTCCTCACCTTTTTCTCCTCTTTTCTCTCTTCTCTCTCCTAGGGTTTAGGATTTTCGTATAGAATGAGAGAGGGGTGGGTTTAAGTCCTTATATAGGCCTAGAACTAATGAAAATTGCCCCAGGGCCATGGTATACTTAGGTTATAGCCAAGGAGTGGTTGTTTCAGGCCAGCGGAGCTCATCTGGAGGCCCATTTTCTGCATATGGTCTGGAGAGAGTTCCCTGACAATGGATATATGTCAGGTTAAGTCTTCGGTCCGATCGGATCAGTGGATCGACCATGAAGGACCTGTTTTACTTCAACGGTCATCGTTACTCGATCAGGGCCACAAGTACCCTGACATGTGTTGAAAATTTTACTTGATCCGAGGATGTAATTGGGTTAGAATTTGACGGTCTGAACCCATAAGTTTATCCTGCAAGCGAATGGCCCAATTCACTTAAGTTTGAGTTCATTTTCCAAAGATATTCGCGTTTCTCACACACTTTGCTCCGGGCTCAAGTTGTGTGTTTCTGGATACTATTAGGACTTGATTTTCTAAGATGGTTGTCAAGCCCAGCAAAGCGGGCATAAGCGTATAGTTTCGTGGTAATCAGACTTTCGACGCGTGGTCCAGGTCCGATACGGAGTTTTGTGATGCTCTTGAGAGCAACTGGGTTTTGAGATTGATCATAGGTTTTTAGGTATTACAGCGTTAGTAATTCTACTGGTTTTGGGTCTTGCAGTTCGCATAGAAAGCAGTTCAAGCTAATCTACCGATTAATTTAGTTTAGAATTTAATTAATTTCCATCTAATTTCTAAAGGATTCGGTCCTTAACGATTTCTGCCTTAGGTGGTACTTGAGTCTTTGTGTGGATTTTTCTGAGACGTTACAACAATGCTTATGAAACGATGTCCAACAACTGGCTAAGGTTTCTTGTAGACCTACTCCAATTATAACAGCAGGCCTCAGAGCATATGCTCGCCAGTCAAATGTGGAAGAACAATAGAATGCAATATATATGTCAAAACGATGGCTAACTAGCTAAGGTTTCTGGTGGACCTACTCTGATTATATCGGTAGGCCTCAAAGCATACGCCATTCAGTTAGATGTGAGAAAATGATGAAATGCAATATGATGATGATATATATGAGGAGCATGGGGGTTGAGAAGAGAATGAGTATTGCACAACGCTAATGCTCTATTTTGATCAAACTGATTGAAGTTTGAATGGCCGAATGAACGGTAATATCTCAAGGCTAGATTGAGTGGCTCAAATTTGAACTTAGGTGGCTTAGGAGACTTAGACTCTGGCTAGGTTGGCCTATATCACAGCTAGACTCTCTCTCACTCTGACTCTCCTTGGTGGAGGAATGGACTAGGATCTACTAGATGTAGTGGGGGACTCTCTCTGAATTCCTTATGCCTGTGGATGGGAGTGAGTGTTTTCTTATCAAAAATGATACTTGAAATGAGAAGGGGAAGGGACTATTTATAGCCTCCAAACTTGATTTTTTCTAGCAATTCCTAATGATCCTAGGGGTAAAATGTAGTTGAAGGATTAGAAATTGTCACATGGAATTATCTCATGGGTTGGATGAGATAATAAAAGTGTAATTTTGGATAAGGAGATGGTCATCAGAGTAAATACACTTCAAGTGCATACTTAGGATTTGAAAAAGGAGAACTCCACATACTTGAAGGACACCACCTCAAAGAGGAGAAGTGTCACGTGGCTGGCAACAACTTAGTTGCCATCGGTCCCCACTTGGACTCCTTACTTTAACAAGCTACCTCCTCCAAACATGTAGAGGTTTTATTGTGAAGGTTGTTGCTTTGATTTTTCAGCCATTTCTCCGTGGGTTTAGTTTTGGGCTTGGGTTTGTATTTGATTTTGGACTTAACTAGGTGAGTTAATTGGGTTGTAGGGTTAGGTATGCTGACTGGGAGAGTTAATCAAGTAGTTGACTCGCTGAGTTAACTCAAGGCTCTAGGGTTTTTGGGTTCCTAAGGGTTTAGGGTTGGGCTGATCGGAATGACTGGGTTAACTGTGTTGAATGGGTTAAGTTTAGGGTTTAGTACTCGGATTCTTATGATTTAGGCTTTTAGGGTTAGGGTTTAGGATTGGGGTTCGGTTGTCCATCAATTCATTCAAACTCTATCAACTTATTAGCTTAAGATGGGCTATCTATAGATATATGTGCCATATGTTGAGAAATTAATAACAAAGGAAACCAAAATCAAATAAAATAGAAAATCATACTAGGCTCGAAGCACATATCATATATGCTTTAATTAAATCGTTATTCGCCCTGCCAGCTTGCTAGCGAATCAATTTTATGATTGGTAGGGGATCGGAGCGATTTTAGCACATGTATCTTGAATTGATAGCGGCGCGCAAACTTTGGCTCGACTTGACATGCACCACTAGTTGCTTTGAGACGCTCTCGCAATTCCATCTCTCTCTCTCTCTCTCTCTCTCTCTCTCTCTCTCTCTCTCTCTCTCTCTCTCTCTCTCTCTCTGCCAACTATAAAGAGTTACAAGTGTAAAGTGTTTATGACTACTTTAAAGTATAAAGTCAAACATGGCATATTACAAAGAGTTTTAAGTGTAATCAAAATGCTTTTTTGCAATAAATGCAATTGTCTGCAAATTGTCTCTTAATACCATGGGAGTGAGCTATTCACTTTGGTGTTTGGATCATGTAGGATGTGGAGCTTAAATACATGTTTTGATTCATTGTTTGGTTGTACATGGAAAACAACTACCAATCTCGAAACCGTGTTTGAAAACTACGGTGAGAAGTAAGATAGGGCCCACCTTGATGTTGGTGAGTAATCCACCTCGTCCATCCGTTTTGTGAGATCATTTCAGGACATGCTACTAAAATTCAGGCAATCCAAAACTCAAGTGGGTCATATGAGACGAAAGAGTGAGGAAAAAATTTTCTACCGTTGAAACCTTCCCGAGCTCCACAATGATGTTTATATGTCATTACAACCGTTTATAAATTCATTCATGCGGGGATGAACTAGCCATAAAAACTTTATCATGATATAAAACTTTTGTGATCATTTGAATGTTTCAATTGTGGTCACTCAATCTCCATTGATTTCTCTTGTGTGGCCCACTTGAGTTTTAAATCTACCTCATTTTTTGTCACTTACCTAAAATGATCTTATAAAACTGATGGATGGGATGGATTCCTCACAAATATCAAGATAGGCCCCACCTCCCTTCCCAGTGTAAGAACTTCCTAACTCATGCTTTTAGGAGGAAATCCCATGGATTTCGCAAATCCTGCTTGGGAAGGTTTCAACAGTAGGAAATTCTTTCCCAACTCTTTCCTCAAGTATGACCCACTTGAGTTCAAACCTAGGGATTTAAAGTTCCTTCCTACTTAATACCATCTAATTCCATGCGCCAAACAACCCCTTAGGTTTCCGTTTTATCAATACGCTCACTTTGATATCAAAGTATCTTGTATTTTTTGTGCCTTTCTTTGATCAGCCGTTCAAGGGCCTATATTTAGAGATTGCCTTTCTCCGTACCGTATTAGCTGACATGTATGGTGGTCCTGGGGTTTATGGGAGTTATAGTGCATGTTCTAGCTTTACAGCTCACTTAGATTAATGTCAGTTGATTAGATCCGATGGTCATATTCAGGATTCTTTCGGTTTTACCTTTAGGGTTTAGGGTTTTACAGAATTTATTTATTTTTTACAGTTGGAGTTTGAAAGTTGTGTTTTGATTGATTCGTGGCTATTAGACACATCGGACAATCGGCCACCATCCAATCTAAATGGGTTACGGTCCCGCCAATCCAATCCACTGATCATTCTCTGACCTTTCCAAGGACCCTAATTGGCTGGCTAATTTGGACTTTAGTAGCCTTTTGGGCTAGCTAGAGACGGATATATCAGGATGAAGTATGGTCATGATCGAATGGAAATCGCTCGGGTTATACCCCTCCAAACTTATATAGCCACACGATGAGCGTCAAGTCATATGGATATTTTTTTATTAAAGCTTGATTAAAGTTGAAGAATAGTTTTATTTTTATTTTGAGTGGGGTGTCTATATATGCCCGGCTTCATAGAAGTTGCAAGTAACTGAATGCTAAAGCGAATACACACCTTCAAAATTAAATAAGGTATTTTTGAAATTTCATCCCTTAAAACAGTAGTTTCATCTCATTTCTAATGGAGGCATTATCGGTAAAATATAGATTCCCGTGGATTTTGCCCCAAATAAAATAAGAAAATTAAAGAAAATCATGTGTACATGTTCTATCCGACCTCCACAGCCAATACCTCTAGAAAATGCATAGAAGGCCCCATCCCTTTTGGCCTTTTTCTTCCTCCCTCACAATATCTACATGCAGCCCCATTTAAATTCATGGAAATGAAATGCCCACGTATGTCTACCCATTTCACACACAGCCCAGAAAAGCACATACGCCTGCTGTAGCCTTCCACGCCACAGTCAAATCTAAGAAAACACGAAAGACATATGTGATAGTGTACCACCATCTTAGAAACAGCCATGCACTCCTCAACTGTCTCCGTAGCAAAACTGCCCAGCTATCCACACCGTCCAAGTCACTAACTCAATTGGCTGTGGAGCAAAATTTAAAGTTTAAGCTGCTCATTACTATATTTTAACCATTCATTTGATAGTCATCAAATTAATGGCTAGGATTGCAAAATCGGCGTGCCAAAAGCTTGGATAGTATTGAGAGGCCTACATGAGTGCTCATCACCATTTTTCAGTACGGTGGTATACATCACATAAAGGCCACACAGCCACGCATATATATAGATAGACGCATCCTTCCATTCCCATTCCCCAACAGACAGCAGCAAAACCCAAACCCATCCATTCCCCTCACTCTATCTTCAACCCCAAGAGCCAAAGCTCACTGAATTCGAGAGAGAGAGACAGATGGCCTCATCAATAGCAAATCCTCTCCTTTCAACCCCCTTCTATGGCACCAAGCTCCATCACAAGACACCCACTTCAATTCCATCTCTACCTTCTCTCTTTCTCTCCATAAAGCATTCCAAATCCCCCAAATCTCTCCTCCTTCCTCCTAATAACAAA
Organism: Magnolia sinica; assembly: GCF_029962835.1. NCBI lineage: Eukaryota > Viridiplantae > Streptophyta > Magnoliopsida > Magnoliales > Magnoliaceae > Magnolia > Magnolia sinica. The sequence goes on along the minus strand of NC_080576.1, from coordinate 81,291,344 downwards.
AAACCCAATTCCCAAAACTCTTCCAATCTCTTTAATTTCTCATCTCAAGCCACATTAGCCGCTATCCTCTTCTCCACCCTTTCTCAAAATACCCCTCCGGCTTTTGCCTTGGACAACAATGGCCCCACTACCCCTCCATCCTTCGCACCTCCCATGCAAGCAGAGGCCACAAAACCCAGCTCACCTTCTTCACCTTTCGCCCAATCTCTACTCCTCACAGCCCCCAAGACTCAATCTCAGTCATCCGATCTTCCCGAAGGGTCCCAATGGCGATACAGTGAATTCCTCAATGCCGTCAAGAGAGGAAAGGTTGAGCGAGTCCGCTTCAGCAAGGATGGGAGTGGACTCCAGCTCACAGCCGTTGATGGCCGCCGGGCCACTGTCACTGTCCCTAATGACCCCGACCTTATTGATATTCTTGCTATGAACGGCGTCGACATCTCTGTCTCCGAAGGTGACTCTGGCAACGGACTCTTCAATTTCATCGGAAATCTTCTTTTCCCATTCCTCGCCTTTGCTGGCCTCTTCTTCCTCTTCCGCCGCGCCCAGGGTGGTCCAGGAGGGCCTGGTGGCCTCGGCGGGCCAATGGATTTTGGACGGTCCAAGTCCAAGTTCCAGGAGGTCCCTGAAACTGGTGTGTCCTTTTCTGATGTCGCGGGGGCTGACCAGGCCAAGCTTGAATTGCAGGAGGTTGTCGATTTCTTGAAGAACCCAGATAAATATACAGCACTGGGTGCAAAGATCCCGAAAGGGTGTCTTCTGGTGGGCCCACCTGGGACTGGAAAGACCCTTCTGGCCCGGGCTGTTGCCGGAGAAGCCGGTGTCCCATTCTTCTCTTGCGCAGCATCTGAATTTGTTGAGCTGTTCGTGGGTGTCGGGGCATCAAGAGTTCGTGATTTGTTTGAGAAGGCAAAGTCAAAGGCTCCATGTATTGTGTTTATTGATGAGATTGATGCAGTGGGCCGGCAGCGTGGGGCTGGGCTCGGTGGTGGGAACGACGAAAGGGAGCAGACTATTAATCAGCTGCTGACGGAGATGGATGGATTTTCCGGCAACAGTGGGGTGATTGTGTTGGCTGCCACAAACAGGCCAGATGTGCTTGATGCTGCGTTGCTGAGGCCTGGAAGGTTTGATCGGCAGGTTACAGTTGATAGGCCTGATGTTGCTGGTAGAGTTAAAATCCTTCAGGTGAGTTTTAATGAATTATTTCCGCTTCTTTCATGTTCTTGAATTATTCTTTTTAACATAGTTTGTGATCATATAATACTACTTTACTCATGTGTACTACATTTCTCTTCAATTCTAATCATTAGAGAACATTAGTTTATAACAGTAGAAATATCAATTTGGGGCATTGTTCGATCGATGCATATAGGATTTGGTAGTTGAACCTCATGTTCAATTTGTTTATACAAACTAAGGGTTGTGAAAATGAGATTAACATGTTCAATCCCAGTGTACGCACCAAATGGAAGAACTGGGTCTGCATCTGTCATTCATCATGTGCCCAAATTGCACGTGTGCATCCATAACTTGTTCTTTCTTGAAGTGTCCAAACATGGGTCTGTGTTATTCTTTATCACGTAGATGTAGTTTTGATGCTTGCATCTCACTGAAATCCTTTAGTTTAATCACTTCTGTAATCTCGTTCTAGCTTTTAGTTCTTATGTAGGTGGTTGCATAGTTATGGTTGTATAGAATTGAGTTTAACACCAACGTTAACATTCTTTCATTTGGATGAGATAAAATTATGTCTCGATTTCTTGGAAATCACTGCATCATAACCAGCAATCTTTTATGCAGATTGCTTGTTACCAGAATTCTATAAGCAGTATGTTTAGGAGTACCTTGAGAATTAGAAGCTGGTAGAATGGTTCTCTGCAAACATGATATTTGGTTTTATATATATATATATATATATATATTCCCCTCACTGCCCCAACTAGTGAGTCACCTTTCAAAAAAAAAAAAAAAAAACTACTTACTGAGTTCAATATGAAGTCACCACAGGCACAAATTTGGGAAATCAATTTAGGGGTATTTCCAGAACCTGACTTGAACTCCAGATCTTAACATGAAATTGACATTTTGTTAAGATTAAAATTTTTCCGTGTCGTGAATGAAAATGGCTTCAATATCATTTTGGGCCATTTTTTGTGGATTGGAAATTGGCTTGTTTTTATGTTTCTTGTTTTGCCATAATGCATGGGTGAAATCATTGCCGTTGTCATCATCATCTATGCCTTACACCAACTAATTGGGGTCAGCTACATGAATCCTTTTCCACCATTCCACTCTCTCAAGGGCCATAACTTTAGTTAAGACCATCGGTAATCAAGTCTCTTCTTACTACCTCCACCACATCCTTTTGGGCCTTCCCCTTGCCCTTTCAAAGCGCCTTCCAACTTGTACCAACTCACTCATAATTGGCCCAATTGTTTGGTTTTTGTTGCACCTGACCAAACCATCTAATGATCTAAATCTACTTTCCATCGTCTTATTGCTTACTAGTGCTACTCCTAAGTTCCCTTGAATGCATTCATTTTTAAGTCAATCGTTGCCTTGCCGCTCATTCATCCCAACATCCTCGTTTCAGCTATATACTCAACATTTTGTCCGATAAAGCATGGCTGATCCTATAGCCATCCTCTTAAATTCCCCTTTTTGTTTTGAGTGGTGCACAACAATCACATAAAACTCTAGAGGCACATCCCCATTTCTTCCACCCCTCTTGGGTAACTTCCTTCTCAATGTCTCCACTCTTATGAATTATTATCAACCCAATATATTGAAAGTGGTCATTTTGGGAAACATCTTGGTCAACAATATTAACTTCCTCATTCCCACTCATATTGTCACTAAAATTTCACTCCATATATTCTATTTAAGTCAAACTAAGTTTAAATCTCTTAGATTTTAAAGCACCCCTCCATAAATCTAGTTGTGTGTTTTCGCCATCCCTATCAAACTTATGTCATCTACAAACAACATGCACCATGGGATATTCCTATAAATGCCTCATTAATTTGTCCATAATAATGTTAAAGGTGCATGCTCAATGCTGACTTCTGTGCAAGCCTACAGTAATTGGGAATGCACTTGTCTCTCTGTTAGTGTTCATCACATTTGTTACTGCTCCCTCTCTTCTTGAAATTCCTTTCTTTCCCACCGACGACTAGGTTAACTCTCTAGGGACCCCATTGTAAGCTTTCCTTAAGTCAATAAAGACCATGTGGAGCAAGGTATTCCAAAACGGTAACGGTAGCCATAACAGCAACCACTGTTGCCATTATGATACGGGCCATAACGGCTGTTACAACACTCATATCGGCCGTTATGGCCCCTTTTTTTTTTTTTTTGGAAAAACCATTATAAGTTCGTTACGGTGCCGTTACGGGGCCTTTACAGCCTTTTTTCTCTGTAACAGCCGTTACGGCCGTTTCGGCTCCGTAATGCGTAATAGTTATCATCGTTACCGTTATGTAACAGCCGTTATGTAACCAATTTTGAATACCTTGATGTGGAGATCCTTTCTTCTCTCCATATATTTCTTTATCCATTGTCTAAGTAGGAAAATAACTTCAATGGTAGACCTCCATGGCATAAAACCAAACTAATTTTCTGATGCATTCATCTCATGCCTTTGTTTTTGCTCAGTCACTATTTCCCAAATTGTCATAATATAGCTCACAAGTTTAATCCCATGATAGTTAGTATAACTTTCTCTCTCATGTACTCTTCTAAATAGATACCGCAGTACTTTTCCTCCATTTGTCTAGCGTTTTCTTCGATCCTATTGTTGTTTTGAATAACTTTATCAATGAAAATAACCCAACATATACCATGCATTTTGAAACCTTTTGATGCAGGACAATTAACCACTTGCTCTAAAAGCTTGAACTGTTAGAGTTTGGCGAATTAATCCCTTTATCTCATAGCCCAGGCCTCGCATCTCATGGGTTAGGACCTCGGCCAAACCCCCTTTGTGGGCCCCAAATCACATGGGTCGCCCACACTAAGTGTGTCCCCACATCCCACGGGCTACCCCACTTGAGCCTGTTGTGAAATGCGCATTAATCACACCTGGTAAGGAGTCTTGAATACAAGCCCTCCCCCGTGAGCCCCAAATCGCATGGGTCACCCACCCCGAGTGTGCCCCTGCATCTAACAAGCGACCCCACTCGAGCCCAGTATGAAAATGCCCCTGCATTAATCACCCCTGGTGAGGAGTCTCGAACACGAGACCTCCCGCTCTGATACCAATTTGATGCAAGATAATTACCTACTTGCTCTAAAAGCTCGAACTGTTAGAGTATGGCAAATTAATCCTTTTATCTCATAACCCAGGCCCCACATCTCATGGGTTAAGACTTCGGCTGAACCCCCTTCGTGGGCCCCAAATCACATGAGCCGCCCACCCCAAGTGTCTCCCCGCATCTCACGAGCTACCCCACTTGAGCCCTGTGTGAAATGCACATTAATTATCCCTGGTAAGGAGTCTCGAACACGAGACCTCCCCCATGGGCCCCAAATCGCATGGGTCACCCACCCCGAGTGTGCCCTTGCATCTAACAGGCGACCCCACTCGAGCCCAGTATGAAAATGCCCCTGCATTACCTTTATGGTATACCATTTGGTTCAAGGGCCTTTCATGTTTTTATCTTTCTCAAAGCTTCTTTCACTTTTGATATTGTAATCCTAGAGAAGTATCTATAGACTATAACATCATTTGAGTTTATGGTTACTTCTATGCCTATGCTCTCAAAGTGATTGGCATTAACAAGTTCTGAAAATAGCTTCTCAACCTTTCATTGATCGCATTGCCCTTCACTATCACTCTCTGGTCATCGCTCGTAATGCATCTAACATGATCTAAGTCCATACTCTTCCTCTCTCTCGTGTTTTTGCAAATATGAAGACATATTTCTCACCTTCACTTGTTGTCCTCAAATCTATTGTAAAGATCATTATAAGTTTAAGCTCGCTACTTTCTTAACAATATTTTTGGCATTTTTTTTTATATTATTTATGATTTTTATTGTTTCTGGTTCCTTTCTAGGATTGGAAATGTGAACATTTGTCATTAATAGCTTTTTGTACACCGTCATTCCAACACCAAGTGTCCTTATATAATGGGCTTTTCCCTCTAGATACTCTCCTAGAACATCTTTTGCCACATTCCTAACGTACTCAGGCATCTTATTCCACATAAAATTTACTTCCTTGACATTTCACTTTCTTCCATTTATTTATTGTTGAATGACATTGTTTTCTCTCCTTTTAAATTCCACCACCTAATTTTTGGACATCTATTTATTTCATTCTGTTTCTTCAGTCTCTTAATGTAAGCATCCATAACCATTAATATATGTTGCATGGTCAAACTCCTTCCAGAAATCACCTTGCAATTCTTACATATTGATTGTTTTGTCTTCATAAGTAGAGAGCAATCTATTTGGTTTGTATATGATCCACTTTTGAAAGTTATTAAATGTTTATCTGCCTTTTTAAAGTATGTCTTTGCTAGAGTGCTAGAGGTAGATTGCATGACATAGTGAAATCAAGAATAGCTTCCCCTATCATATTTCTTCTCTCAAAACCATTTCATCCACGTACGGTCTCATATCCTCTTTCTTTTCCCATGTGACTATCCATATCATGGTGTGGAAAAACGGTTACATAATGTCCGTTTTGGAAAAATGTAAGCCACAGCGCCCCCCCCCCCCCCAAAAAAAAGAGAGAGAGAGAGAGAGAGAGAGAGAGAGAGAGAAGAAGAAGGTACGAACAATAACGGCGATGGTTGTAATGGCCACCATTACTGTTATTGAATACCTTTATCCATATCCTTCTAGAAATGTCTCTTGATTCTATCATCTGACCCTACCTGTGGCACATATGCACTAATTAGGTTGATTACCTCCTCTCCTAACACAAGTTTTTAGGTTAAAATCCTACCACTTACTCTCTTAACATCTACAACTATATCCTTTAAATATTGATCTACCACTATCCCTCCCCATTTCTATTACTGTCTTTTCCTATATACCAAAGCTTATATCCATCAAATTCTCACGTTTTGGTCCCTTTCCACTTGGTCTCTTGAATGCAAGTTATGTTAACTCTCCTTTGTTTCATTGCATCCTACCAATGCCATACACTTACAGATCAATGTTCTTATATTCCATGTGGCAAGATGAATTCTATTCTCTTGGACTAGCTTCTTTACCTACACACATCCAGAATGGTGCGGGAAGTCCCTTGCCTACCTCTCACTGCAACCAGGTGCTATTGCAGCGAGGCGCAACTGGGGATGCCGTAGCCAACCCTAGCCCACTTCCCACTGCAGCCAGGTTCCAGTGTAGCGCGCCACTATAGGGAATGTCCTTGCATGAGTTCGGAATGTCATGTTGTTCGGACACGTGTTGGAAAGTTATGGCATAAGTTTGACGCTGATTGCTAAACTGTCACAACCCTCCTTTATCTGGGCTGGGGATTGGCAATGAGAGCAAGCTGGAATTGAAACGGTCATAATGATATTTGGGGCCAGCAAGCCCCTCATTAAGGTTATTTTCTCACTAATGACATTAGGCTGTTGCGACTCATCTCAGGAAAACATTCAAATGTACTGTGATTTCATCGGTAAAAATCTGATCTACGTGACTTTGACATCTCTACTATATGTAATGCGAGTAGTGCTTCTCAATTTTACCCCTGCAATTAGTCACAGGGAGGGCCCAAAATAAGTTGTTTTGGGTTGCCTGGCCCTTTAACCGAGTACTTTTGTCTTTTCAAAATGTTCAGTAGTCCACTCTGACTTCTCTTCCTATTTGTGTGTAGCGCATACACAGTAGGGAGATCATGCAAGAAAAGCTCTTTGGGGCCCACCGTGATGACTATATGAGATCCACATCTTATATCTATTGCACTGGCTCATGTTAGGGTATCAGACAAAAGAAATTAGGCAAATCTGAAGCTAGAGTAGGCCGCAAGGCCCACAACATCGGAAAAGTGGGGAATGGGTTGCCCAATGTCGGAAGCCATCATTGGACCTCTCTCTAGCTCTCTCTCTCTCTCATGGGTCTAACACCTAGTGTTAATGGAGATACTATGGGAAAGAATACTTTTGTTGCTCCTAACCTTTCGGTGCATTCCATATTCCAACTGAACCATAGTAGCCTGTTGGAACATAATGGATCTTTATAAGAGGCTTCTACCCATATTCTTGAATAATGTATATGCCCTGGAAATCATATGATCCGCAGATGCTTCTCTAATCAACTTTTAAGGAGCTTAGACCTGCAACTTACCATTTGATTGCCCTTGTTATTTTCTCATAATGCTTTTGTGTGACAGGTTCACTCCAGAGGCAAGGCACTTGCAAAGGATGTAGACTTCGATAAGATAGCCAGAAGGACCCCCGGATTCACAGGCGCTGATCTGCAAAACCTAATGAATGAAGCAGCCATTCTCGCAGCCAGGCGTGATCTCAAGGAGATAAGCAAAGATGAGATCGCTGACGCTCTTGAGAGGATAATTGCTGGGCCTGAAAAGAAAAACGCTGTGGTGTCGGAAGAGAAGAAGAAACTGGTAGCATATCATGGTAAATTTTGTGCTCTTCCCACATATGATCCTAAACCTTGCTAGTTTTTATGTTTGATTCCCATGGGATACTAAATAATTGAGTGCATTTGAGTGGCGTGCAGAGGCAGGGCATGCTCTGGTGGGTGCACTCATGCCAGAGTACGATCCAGTTGCCAAGATCTCCATCATCCCTCGCGGCCAAGCTGGCGGACTTACGTTCTTTGCCCCCAGTGAAGAGCGGCTTGAATCAGGATTGTACAGCAGAAGCTACCTAGAGAATCAGATGGCTGTTGCACTTGGCGGAAGGTTTGTGCCTCAGAAATTATCCCCATCAATCTTTCTTTCAAGTTCCAGTGTATGCTTAGAAACTCTTTTACTCAATAGAGAAGGCTTTGTAGAAAGTCTGTGTCACAAGGTTACTCCATCAGTGATTGATAAACCTTTTGTTCTCCCCAGCAATATGGTAACGACTGGGCCCACATGTGGTAACATGAACCATTTGATCACCTGGGCCCAAATCTTGAAGAAGCCATGCCTGGATATCTCCCTTACATGATAACTAGCTTTAACCACCCAATGGATTTGGACAATTAAATAAAGAAAATAGCCTACATTTACTAGGGCCAACCTGATGATTAGGATCAAGTAGACCACATGATGGAGAGGCAGCCCTGCACTGGTGGTTTATGTTGCCATTCCATGCATCAAACAAATAAGGAAATGGAATCATGGGCACTTTGTTTCATTTCATTTAATGTTTGGCTTCCCCATAAATCACCTAGTTTTGAGTTTTGTGAACGCTATACTTTATTTATCACTTGTTTCTTCCAAATGGCAGGGTAGCTGAAGAGGTGATATTTGGGAAAGAGAACGTTACAACAGGAGCCTCAAATGACTTCATGCAGGTCTCTCGGGTGGCAAGGCAGATGGTTGAGAGATTTGGCTTCAGTAAAAAGATTGGCCAGGTTGCCATTGGCGGACCTGGCGGGAATCCTTTCTTGGGTCAACAGGTACAGAAAACATAAATGGATTCACTCAGGACTCCTATTCCGGTTGTTGTTTTGTTATATAACATCTATTCCTTGGTTGTTTGCTTAAATGGTGTTCTTGGGCTTTGTTCGTATCTGTAGATGTCGTCCCAGAAGGATTATTCCATGGCAACTGCTGATGTGGTCGATTCAGAAGTGAGGGAACTAGTCGAGAAGGCGTATTCAAGGGCGAAAGAGATCATCACCACTCAAATTGACATCCTTCATAAGCTCGCCCAGCTCCTCATAGAAAAGGAGACAGTTGACGGGGAAGAGTTCATGAGCCTCTTCATTGATGGGAAGGCTGAGCTATTCGTCGCGTGATGAAAAATTGCATCTCCCAAGTGTTTGTATTGTATTTGTTCATATACATTGAGCCACCATTACTATCAATGGATAAACCACATGCATTAATGTAAACAACAAGGGTTCTCTATGTTACATTATCGCTGAGAAACCAAGTTCACAACCACTGGTGTTTGCATTGCCGGTGTTTGTGTTGACGATAAAGGTGTATGGATGCATTATTGCAGATGCCATCCAGCCTTGAGTCATTCAGGAGCCTCTTCCACCTCGCTGCCTCTTTTCTTCTAGCCCTGCCGCTTCATTCAGCATGTCGGCGGCATCCTTGTGCATGTCCAGCTTGGCCAAGGCAACTGCCTGCATGTAGAATGCAGTGGGCCATTCTGGATAAACGCATTGTGCTTGCATTGCGTCTCGGAGTGCAGCGTCTGGTTGATCACAGAGGAGATGGCACAGGCTCCGCCTTGCATATACTGTGGGAGATACCATTGTTCCGACATCTATGAACTGCATTAACACAAAAGCACAAAGCAAGAAAATGATTTCACAGGCCTTTCATGAGGCAGTTTTTGCTCCCAATTATCTCAAGCTCAGTATCTCCTTTCTAATTCCTATCAGAACATGAAACACTCCAGGCCCATGTTCTACATTCTGGATTGCCCAGGCAACCTCAAGCCCATCAAGCCAGACAGCTGATGTAACATTCAGGTTGGCTCCCAGAACTGGCTTTACAACTTATGGCTACAGTTTTCATGGACCACTTGGTTGATCTGGGCTGGTTAAGACTCATCCATTGGCCTCGCAAGAACAGGGACTCGCCATGATTTCAAAACAGGGGAGGAGCATGATGTAATGGACCTGTTGGTATGACAGAATATAGTGAAGGCCCCACCCCTGCCATGCTCATGGCAGGGGATGTTTGGATCAGCATACTCCCCATTGTGTGCCCCAATGTTGATGCCCCATGGTTAAAAACCATTTCCATTGTGTGCCATTGACTGGCTGACCAATGATGAGAATCACCAAGTCAGTGAGTTTTCTGGAAGATGGGTTCATCCATGGTATTGTGCTCTAAAATGGGTGGCCCCAATTCATACATACCCCGGATGCATGTACGGTGGTGTGGGGTCTCTACCATATTCCAGTTGTACCAGTTCCCTCGAAATATTGCCGCTTACATTGACAATACTCTCAGATGTGTTGATATTGACGGGTGAAATGGGAAGTTCAAACAGTACCTGACTATAACAGTCTATTGCAGTCTTGAAATCTTTATCGCGGAATGCAAAGTCCCCACGCTTCCTTGCTTCCAGCATATCTCTCATTTGCTGTGTCCACTCTTGGAAAGATAACTGATTCCACATCCAAATCAGACCATGTTAGCATTAGTAACCTTAGGCTGTACAACTCAAGCCCTCCCCTTCTATAAGGAAATGCTATAATGAAGGAGAATTGATGACCTACAAACAGTCAGAGATTGGCATGGCAAGTGCACTTTACAGTTCTGTAGAGTGCAGTCGCCACCATACATGTGGCAATCATACAGTGATTGGGACTACTGGTCTGGTGTAAAAGGGTCCTTGCCCAAAAATCCTTCAGATTGGACAATCCTTCCCCATCTGATCATTATGAGTTTTGCCTGTTGAATGTGGATAACCGCTAATATTCTAATTAAGCTCAAAAGTTAATTATCCATTTCCCATATCCAGTGAAGTCTAGACACATGATTTTTTAGCTAATGGTCCATTTGCACGATGCCCCAGAAACCCATCAGTTCTGATCATCGTTCACATGTCCCTGAAGATGTTACGGCACGCATTCATCATCTTTGTACTCTACATAATAATGCCCTGGAGAAAGTTCATTCCATACCTCATTTGTTCCTTCATCATCTCTGTAGTGTGTCATCACCAGGATCTGATGGATCGCTGTGAGGTCCATCCTGGTACAGGCTTCACCCATAGGGGAGAGAGGGTGCTGTGGAGTAGGAGGGGCTTCCTCGTGCTTCGGAATGCCCAGCATCACATATGATGGTACCTGCATGTTTTCCATAAATTATCATCAGATGGCAGTAGAAAGTGTAACTCTATCACATAAATGGCATGTGAAAGCTGGCATATTGATCCTTGAAGACTGCAAGCACTAAGCATTACCACGGTGCAGATGGATATTTTAATGCAAACAAAAGAATTAGCAGCCACTGTCTTAGTGACCATTTATTAAGAGAGGTGCCAAGATAGCATAACAGCTACAAAGCAAGGAAAATTACATCCTGAGAATAAAAGAAAAAATAAAATCTTCTACCCATTCCACTACAAAAACATGTGCCTTGGTAGACACTTCAACCGCCGATGTGCTCAAATTCCAGAAACACCTACCATTTCTCTCCCCACAATGCCCAAAGACCAGTTAATGATGCAAAGATCCAGCACACCTTTCCATCTTTCCTTAACCTGACGCCATGCCAAACCAAGAAAAGGTCCCCGATTGATTCCGGCATCACCCACGGAACACTAAACAAATTTAGTTAGGAATGTCCTCCACATCCTCTAGGCAAAAGGGCAATGTAAGAATAGATGCTCTAAGTTTCTGCATCCTCCACACACATGACACAGGAAGCACCATAGACCTTTTCTGGAGGTTGTCCAGAGTTCAACACTTCCTCCTAGCTAGCCAAGCAAATTCTGCCACTTTTGGGGGAGGGCCATAAGCCCAAAGGACTTGCAAGCATACTCTTTCACAATACCGATGGCCAAAGCATATTGTAGAAAGAATGAACTGAGAAGTATCCAGATTTTTCTGCCTTCCAAAACATTGTCTTGCTCTTCTAACTCCGGTAAATAACCCTGAAGCAGCCCCTGGAGCTTCAAAAAATCCTCAATTTCCTTGTCTAGCAGATTCCTTCGACATGGAGGTGACCAAATGACCTCACTGCCACTTGTGGAGAAGCACTGGGAGATGAGGATATTTCTTCCAAATGATAGGCTCGCCAACCTCAAAAACACCACCTGAAGCAGCTTCTCCCATAATCACGCATCCTCTGTAAACCACACCTCCCCATTGCCAATCAAAAACTGATCCCCCTGCCAAACTTGCCCTTCAAGTTAGCCACCGACTCCAAATGCATGACACCCTATACAAAGACAAATCCCTAACCCACTATCCTCTGTCCTGGCATCCATACTTCCAACAACCTCTCTCCACAACGATTCTTCTTCCACCCCGAAACTCCACAGCCATTTTCCCAACAAGACATGATTCCAACCTCCCACCGTCCTCCATCCTACCATCCATACTTCCAACAACCTTTCTCCACAACGACCTCCAAGTACATAGGCCCTATATAAAAACAAATTCCCGACCCACCATCCTAGCATCCATACTTCCAACAACCTTTCTCCACAATGATTCCCCCATGAAATTTCTCTTTTTGTTCAATCCCTTTAGGAAACTCTGCCTCATTTTTTTCCAACCTGTGCAGTATGGATTTGGGACACTTAAAAGAGGGACATACAGGCTTCACTGGTGCAAAGGGTCAGGCCAAGATATGTTGAGGGAAAGGATCCGCCCTTACGCCCAAAGAATACTGCCATCCTCTACACCTCCTCCTTGGTCATCTGAAAACCCAACAAGTCACTCTTGGTGATGTTAACTTTCAGGCCGGATGGTACCTCAAAGCATCTGATTATCTTTTTTAAGTTGTCTACCATGTTAACGTCTGCATCATAGAAAAGGATGGTATCGTCGGCAAACTGAAGATGGGAGATCAAGGGACTCATTCATGCCGCCTTGAATCCACAGATGAGGTCAACTTCCTGCCCCTTTTTAAACATCCTTCCAAGCACCTTGGCCACCACCAGAAAAAGAAGCGGAGAGAGTAGCTCCCCTTGTTGAATGCCTCATGAGCCTTTGAAGAAGCCTTTGGGAGAATCATTTACCAACAGTGTATGAGGCTGACAAAGGCGCTTCCTGAAGCCATCCTCTCCACCTTTACCCGCAACCCATTCAACCCATCATGTACTCTAGAAAATCCCCATTGACGTGATCATAAGCCTTTTCTAGGTCCAATTTGCACACTATGCCTTTCACTCCTTTATGATGAGAATCCACACATTCATGGGCTAGGAGCACACTATCCGTGATCTGCCTGCCTTCGCCAAAGTGCTTTGACTATTCTAATGATGCTTGCAAGAACCCTTCAAAATCGTGATGCCAAGGTTTTTGTGAGGATTTTATGGGACCTCCAATGAGGGTTATTGGTCTAAATTTCTTTGAGCTATCCGCATCCACCACCTTTGGAATAATGACAATGAACAAAGCCCCTATCCCTACTGATAACTGACCCCATCCGTGGAATTCCGTCATGAAGTCATCACATCCGCTTTTACCACTTCCCAAAAGAGCTGAAAGAAGGCCATAGAGAATCCATATCAACCCGAGGCCTTGTCCTTACCCAAAGAAACAACTGTAGCCTTCACTTCTTCCTTAGAAAAGGGTCTTTCAATAGGATCCATTTCAGCACTTGAAAGGAGATTAAGATTCAAGTTAACCTTGGTCTCTTCCAACCTTCATTACGTAAAAAGCCATTATAGAATTTCAACATAGCCCCCCGTCCACTCTTGCCATCCACTTATATACTGCTGATTTTAATACTAGTACTTCTAGCCTGCACGCTTGCAATGCTGTGGTAGAACTTAGTGTTTCTATCACCCTCTGACCTCTACTTCCATTTGATTTCCTCCTCTTTTAGGCAATTTGAGTATGGAAGAGCCAATTTAGCCCTTAACGCCCTTTCTTCTTCCATTAGCTCTGCCCTTCTGCCTTTATATTGATATCCAGGATGCCTTTCAAACTATCTTCTGTTTCAGCCTCCCGAGTCCCCATAATCTCTTTCTTCCACTCATTGATTTTCCTTTAGAAATCTCAACTCCTAGCTTAACCAATATCCCACAAATCCGTCCACCACGAATGATGCCCACCACTCATGAACCAGATCAAAAAATCCATCCACTTCAAGCCATGTGAGCTTCAACCAAAAGGGCCCTAGGCCGCAATTTTCCTCCTCAATCTCCAACAAGATCAAGCAGAGATTTGACATGGGAGTTGGAAGGCACCATTGCAATACTTTTGGCAATTTCTCAACCCATCCTGTTGACACTAGAAATTTGTCAGTCTGTTAAAAGACAACCTTCTCATGCCCATTTGACTAGGTAAAACTGACTCCACCCATCGAAAGGTCCACCATTCTTATCAGTGCACCCACATTTTAAGTCCTTCATGCTGCGAGTTATTCTCCCTCCACTGGATTTTTCATATGTGACTTTGATCACGTTGAAGTCTCCACCCATGCACCACAAGCTGTCAAATCTGCCTCAAATTGCACTAAGCGCTGCCTAGAATCCAACCTCTTCTTGGCTTGGCTCAACCAGTACACAACTGTGAACATCCACCTAAATCCAAACGACACGTCCTTTAACACCACCAAGACAGAAGATGCTGAAGCACTTATCTTCCTTGGCCCAAAATTTTTAATTCCTAGCGACCTCAATCCCCCCAGCAGAGCCCACGGCATCCAGAGCAACCCATTCTTTTGATCTAACTCCCCACAACAAGTCCATTAGGATTCTATTAATGTCCTGAAGTTTCCTTTCCTGGAACGTAATCGATTGAGGCTTACAATCTCTGATAAACGACTCTGACCACTCTTTTCTTCCGATTACCCAACCCCCTTTACATTCCAACTGGGAACTTCATTGAGACACCGATCATCCCTTTATTCCCTTCCTCATCCCTCCTGAGACACCACCAACTTCAAAGTTAGTAAAAGCGAGACATACTAGCTCCCCATAGCCTTTTGGAGATCTTTGGATTTTCTTTTGGCTTACCATTTGACACTTCTAGTTACCTCGCTGCTATGCAAATTAGAACAACGCCACAGTCATCCTCACTGTTGCCATAGAAAATGCCATTCTTCTTGCCCACACATTTCATCGCATCCATGATCCATTACCTTTCTTAGTTCCTACCTTCCTTATCCTTTTCTCCTTCCTCAAGAAGATTATAGGAATCTCCACACTGGTTGTGGCAGACCTACATCTACGCTACACACTCCCTGCAGCGATCTGAATCAGTTCTACTTTCAACAACTCCCCTACAAGCCCTTCATTGCTCGACTCGCCAGCTCTCCAATGCTGCTGTCATACTCACCAGGGACGGAACTAAAAGAATGTGAAAATGGAAAGCATCCAGAATGATCTATACAATATCTATCTGATTG